>NW_026968072.1:0-133135 GCF_028390025.1 Pseudophryne corroboree | reverse complement strand
CTGCTCTATCTTCATGGAAGATCAAATAAGGGCTCTTGTGAGACTAGGCCGCCAATTCGGACACCCGCCGTGCAGATGCCAAGGCCAATAAAATTACCACTTTCCAAGTGAGGAATTTCAAATCCACCTTTTGAAAAAGGTTCAAACAGTGAGATTGAAGGAACTGTAACATCACGTTAAGGTCCCAAGGTGCCACAGGAGGCACAAAAGGTGGTTGGATGTGTAACACCCCCTTTACAAACGTTTGCACCTCAGGAAGTGAGGCCAATTGTTTCTGAAAGAAAACTGACAATGCAGAAATCTGTACTTTAATGGATCCTAATTTAAGGCCCGCATCCACTCCAGCTTGTAAAAAGTGGAGAAAACGTCCAAGAAATTTTTTTTCCGCATAAGCCTTCTTGGACTCGCACCAGGAAATATATTTCCTCCAAATGTGGTGATCGTGTTTTGCCGTAACATCCTTTCTATCCTGAACAAGAGTGGGAATGACTTCACTGGGAATACCCTTCTGGGCTAGAATCTGGCGTTCAACCGCCATGCCGTCAAACGTAGCCGCAGTAAATCTTGATACTGACACGGCCCCTGCTGTAACAGGTCCTCTCGTAGAGGAAGCAGCCAGGGATTTCCTATGCGTAAATCCTGAAGATCGGGATACCAAGCCCTCCTTGGCCAATCTGGAACAATGAGGATCGTTGGAACCTTTCTTCTTCTTATAATTTTTAACACTCTCGGAATGAGAGGAAGTGGAGGGAACACATACCGACTGAAACACCCACGGTGTCACCAGAGCGCCCACCGCTATGGTTTGAGGGTACCTTGACCTGGCGCAATCATTTTGGAGTTTCTTGTTGAGACGAGACGCCATCATGTCTACTTGGGGAGTACCCCAGCGACTTGTCACTTCTGTGAAGACTCCTGGATGGAGATCGTGTCTGCTGAGGAAGTCTGCTTCCCAGTTGTCCACTCCTGGAATGAAGATAACTGACAGAGCGCTTAGATGTTTCTCCGCCCAGCGGAGAATCCTTGTGGCTTCTGTCATTGCTGCTCTGCTTTTTGTTCCGCCCTGGCTGTTGATGTAAGCTACTGCTGTTACATTCTCCGACTGGATGAGTAAGGGTCGACTTTGAAAAAGGCGTTCAGTTTGTAGAAGGCCGTTGTAAATGGCCCTTAATTCCAGAACGTTTATGTGGAGACAAGTCTCCTGACTTGACCATCTTCCTTGCACCCCAACCCCGGGGACTTGCATCCGTGGTCACTAGAATCCAATCCTGAATACCGAACCTGCGTCCCTCGAGGAGGTGAGAACTGTGCAGCCACCACAGCAGTGATATTCTTGTCTTTGAGGACAGGACTATCGTCCGTTGCATGTGTAGGTGGGAACCGGACCACTTGTCCAACAGGTCCCACTGGAATACTCTGGCATGGAATCTGCCAAACTGAATGGCCTCGTAGGCCGCCACCATCTTTCCCAGCAAGCGAGTGCATTGATGGATCGACACTCTGGTTGATTTTAAGATTTGTTCCAGAGCTTTTTCTTCCGGAAGAAAAACTCTCTGTAGTTCTGTGTCCAGATTCATCCCCAGAAACGACAGGTGGGTCGTAGGGATCAACTGAGATTTCAGCAGGTTGAGGAGCCAGCCATGTTGTTGCAACACCTTCAGGGACAGTGCAATGTTCTGTAATAACTTGTCCCTGCATCTGGCTTTCATCAGGAGATCGTCCAAGTATGGGATAATCATGACACCTTGCATGCGAAGAAGAATCATCATCTCCGCCATCACTTGGGTAAAAATCCTCGGAGCCGTGGACAGCCCAAATGGCAACGTCTGAAATTGGTAATGACAATCCTGAACCACAAAGCGCAGGAAGGCCTGATGAGGAGGATAAATGGGAACATGTAGGTAGGCATCCTTTATGTCTAAGGAGACCATAAAGTCCCCTTCCTCCAGACTGGAGATCACTGCTCTGAGAGACTCCATCTTGAATTTCTGCAGAAAGTAATTTAGGTTAAGGTTGAGGATCGGTCTGACCGAGCCGTCCGGCTTCGGAACCACGAATAAACTGGAATAAAAGCCTTGTCCCTGTTGCGCAGGGGGAACCGTGATAATGACCTGGTTCTGACACAATTTTTGTATTGCGTCGCACACTACCTCTCTGCCAGTCAGAGAAGCTGGCAAGGCTGATTTTAATAATCGGCGAGGGGGAACGTCTTAAAATTTTAGTTTGTACCCTTGTGACACAATTTTTAAAATCCAAGGTTCCAGGCCCGAGCAAACCCAGACCTGGCTAAAGAGCTTGAGACGTGCCCCAACCGGCGAGGACTCCCGCAGGGAAACCCCAGCGTCATGCGGTGGACTTGGCAGAAGCCGGGGAGGACTTCTGTTCTTGGGAGGCAGAGAAGCCTGGGTTTCTTTTACCTCTTTCCCTGCCTCTAGCAGCAAGGAAGGCAGAGCCTTTTCCTCTTCGGTATCTATTGGGCCGAAAGGACTGCATTTGATGATGCGTTTTCTTATGTTTTGGGGGAACATAAGGTAAAAATTACGATTTTCCAGCAGTAGCTGTAGAGACTAGGGGGTACATTTACTAACATTCGTAATTTCCTAAAATAGGTCAAAGTTCAATCACGAATGACATCGACAGTGTAAAACTGCAACTTTTTGAATTGATTACGATGGATTTACTAAGCTGTCGTATTCGGGTTTTTCTTTTCTTCCGATGTCGATGTCATTCGTGTTTTTTTACCTATTTTTACGGCAGTGATTAGCAAAACACTGCCGTTTTTTTTTACAATCAATCTCGGCCGGATATGTGTGATCCGTGCTGGGGTTCTTTTTTTTTTTTTTTTTTAATTAAACAATGTAAATTCCTTAAAAAAAATGCGTGGGGTCCCCCCTCCTAAGCATAACCAGCCTCGGGCTCTTTGAGCCGATCCTGGTTGCAGAAATATGGGGGAAAAAATGACAGGGGTTCCCCCATATTTAAGCAACCAGCATCGGGCTCTGCGCCTGGTCCTGTCCCAAAAATACGGGGGACAAAAAGAGTAGGGGTCCCCCGTATTTTTAAAACCAGCACCGGGCTCCACTAGCTGGACAGATAATGCCACAGCCGGGGGTCACTTTTATATAGTGCCCTGCGGCCGTGGCATCAAAAATCCAACTAGTCACCCCTGGCCGGGGTACCCTGGGGGAGTGGGGACCCCTTCAATCAAGGGGTCCCCCCCCCCAGCCACCCAAGGGCCAGGGGTGAAGCCCGAGGCTGTCCCCCCCATCCAATGGGCTGCGGATGGGAGGGCTGATAGCCTTTGTTGTAAAATAAAAGATATTGTTTTTAGTAGCAGTACTACAAGTCCCAGCAAGCCTCCCCCGCATGCTGGTACTTGGAGAACCACAAGTACCAGCATGCGGCGGAAAAACTGGCCCGCTGGTACCTGTAGTCCTACTACTAAAAAAATACCCAAAAAAAGACAAGACACACACACCGTGAAAGTGTAATTTTATTACTTACATACACACATACATACATACTTACCTATGGCCCCACGCAGGTCGGTCCTCTTGTCCAGTAGAATCCAAGGGTACCTGTTGAATAAATTATACTCACCAGATCCAGGGGTCCAGGCTCCTCGGCAAATCCAGGGTTAATCCACGTACTTGAAAAAAATAAAAAAACGGTGTCCCGACCACGACTGAAAGGGGACCCATGTTTGCACATGGGTCACCTTTCCACGAATGCCAGAAACCAACTTTGACTTCTGTCTAAGTGGGTTTCTTCAGCCAATCAGGGAGCGCCACGTTGTAGCACTCTCCTGATCAGCTGTGTGCTCTTGTCCTCACTGACAGGCAGCACACGGCAGTGTTACAATGTAGCGCCTATGCGCTACATTGTAACCAATGATGGGAACTTTCTGCTCAGCGGTGACGTCACTTTAGGTCAACCGCAGGGCAGAAAGTTCCCATCATTGGTTACAATGTAGCGCATAGGCGCTACATTGTAACACTGCCGTGTGCTGCCTGTCAGTGAGGACAAGAGCACACAGCTGATCAGGAGAGTGCTACAACGTGGCGCTCCCTGATTGGCTGAAGAAACCCACTTAGACAGAAGTCAAAGTTGGTTTCTGGCATTCGTGGAAAGGTGACCCATGTGCAAACATGGGTCCCCTTTCAGTTCGTGGTCGGGACACCGTTTTTTTTATTTTTTTCAAGTACGTGGATTAACCCTGGATTTGCCGAGGAGCCTGGACCCCTGGATCTGGTGAGTATAATTTATTCAACAGGTACCCTTGGATTCTACTGGACAAGAGGACCGACCTGCGTGGGGCCATAGGTAAGTATGTATGTGTGTATGTAAGTAATAAAATTATACTTTCACGGTGTGTGTGTCTTGTCTTTTTTTGGGTATTTTTTTAGTAGTAGGACTACAGGTACCAGCGGGCCAGTTTTTCCGCCGCATGCTGGTACTTGTGGTTCTCCAAGTACCAGCATGCGGGGGAGGCTTGCTGGGACTTGTAGTACTGCTACTAAAAACAATATCTTTTATTTTACAACAAAGGCTATCAGCCCTCCCATCCGCAGCCCATTGGATGGGGAGGGACAGCCTCGGGCTTCACCCCTGGCCCTTGGGTGGCTGGGGGGGGGACCCCTTGATTGAAGGGGTCCCCACTCCCCCAGGGTACCCCGGCCAGGGGTGACTAGTTGGATTTTTGATGCCACGGCCGCAGGGCACTATATAAAAGTGACCCCCGGCTGTGGCATTATCTGTCCAGCTAGTGGAGCCCGGTGCTGGTTTTAAAAATACGGGGGACCCCTACTCTTTTTGTCCCCCGTATTTTTGGGACCAGGACCAGGCGCAGAGCCCGATGCTGGTTGCTTAAATATGGGGGAACCCCTGTCAATTTTTTCCCCATATTTCTGCAACCAGGATCGGCTCAAAGAGCCCGAGGCTGGTTATGCTTAGGAGGGGGGACCCCACGCAATTTTTTTTGTAAAAATATGCACTTTCCCACCCCTTCCCACTGATATACATGCACGGATCTCATGGATCCGTGCATGCCTATCAAATTACGAAAAATAAAAACAGGTCTGTTTTTTTTTAGCACTTTTTTACGAGTTGTAATTTTTCACGGCAGTGTTTTGTGTTTTTTTGCTTTGCACTTCTTAGTAAATGACCGAGATTCATACTTAAACAGCCGCGTTTTGACCGATGGTGTATTCATTCGTAATTTTTTACCTGAACTTGCAAAAAATTACGAATGCCCTCATCACTGCCGTGATTAGTGCTTAGTAAATGACCGAGATGACACTTTGAAGAAAAAACGCCATCTCGGTCAAAATCGGGACCTTAGTAAATGTACCCCTAGGTCTGTAACCGGTAGGTATTAAAATCCTATTTTTTCATACGTCCTAAAGGATGCTGGGGATGCTTCAAAACCATGGGGTTTATACTAGTGATGAGCGCCTGAAATTTTTCGGGTTTTGTGTTTTGGTTTTGGGTTCGGTTCCGCGGCCGTGTTTTGGGTTCGAACGCGTTTTGGCAAAACCTCACCGAATTATTTTTGTCGGATTCGGGTGTGTTTTGGATTCGGGTGTTTTTTTCCAAAAACACTAAAAAACAGCTTAAATCATAGAATTTGGGGGTCATTTTGATCCCAAAGTATTATTAACCTCAAAAACCATAATTTACACTCATTTTCAGTCTATTCTGAATACCTCACACCTCACAATATTATTTTTAGTCCTAAAATTTGCACCGAGGTCGCTGGTGTGAGTAAGATAAGCGACCCTAGTGGCCGACACAAACACCGGGCCCATCTAGGAGTGGCACTGCAGTGTCACGCAGGATGTCCCTTCCAAAAAACCCTCCCCAAACAGCACATGACGCAAAGAAAAAAAGAGGCGCAATGAGGTAGCTGTGTGAGTAAGATTAGCGACCCTAGTGGCCGACACAAACACCGGGCCCATCTAGGAGTGGCACTGCAGTGTCACGCAGGATGGCCCTTCCAAAAAACCCTCCCCAAACAGCACATGACGCAAAGAAAAAAAGAGGCGCAATGAGGTAGCTGTGTGAGTAAGATTAGCGACCCTAGTGGCCGACACAAACACCGGGCCCCATCTAGGAGTGGCACTGCAGTGTCACGCAGGATGGCCCTTCCAAAAAACCCTCCCCAAACAGCACATGACGCAAAGAAAAAAAGAGGCGCAATGAGGTAGCTGACTGTGTGAGTAAGATTAGCGACCCTAGTGGCCGACACAAACACCGGGCCCATCTAGGAAGTGGCACTGCAGTGTCACGCAGGATGTCCCTTCCAAAAACCCTCCCCAAACAGCACATGACGCAAAGAAAAAAAGAGGCGCAATGAGGTAGCTGTGTGAGTAAGATTAGCGACCCTAGTGGCCGACACAAACACCGGGCACATCTAGGAGTGGCACTGCAGTGTCACGCAGGATGTCCCTTCCAAAAAACCCTCCCCAAACAGCACATGATGCAAAGAAAAAAAGAGGCGCAATGAGGTAGCTGTGTGAGTAAGATTAGCGACCCTAGTGGCCGACACAAACACCGGGCCCATCTAGGAGTGGCACTGCAGTGTCACGCAGGATGTCCCTTCCAAAAAACCCTCCCCAATCAGCACATGATGCAAAGAAAAAGAAAAGAAAAAAGAGGTGCAAGATGGAATTATCCTTGGGCCCTCCCACCCACCCTTATGTTGTATAAACAAAACAGGACATGCACACTTTAACCAACCCATCATTTCAGTGACAGGGTCTGCCACACGACTGTGACTGATATGACGGGTTGGTTTGGACCCCCCCCAAAAAAGAAGCAATTAATCTCTCCTTGCACAAACTGGCTCTACAGAGGCAAGATGTCCACCTCATCTTCACCCTCCAATATATCACCGTGTACATCCCCCTCCTCACAGATTATCAATTCGTCCCCACTGGAATCCACCATCTCAGCTCCCTGTGTACTTTGTGGAGGCAATTGCTGCTGGTCAATGTCTCCGCGGAGGAATTGATTATAATTCATTTTAATGAACATCATCTTCTCCACATTTTCTGGATGTAACTTCGTACGCCGATTGCTGACAAGGTGAGCGGCGGCACTAAACACTCTTTCGGAGTACACACTTGTGGGAGGGCAACTTAGGTAGAATAAAGCCAGTTTGTGCAAGGGCCTCCAAATTGCCTCTTTTTCCTGCCAGTATAAGTACGGACTGTGTGACGTGCCTACTTGGATGCGGTCACTCATATAATCCTCCACCATTCTATCAATGTTGAGAGAATCATATGCAGTGACAGTAGACGACATGTCCGTAATCGTTGTCAGGTCCTTCAGTCCGGACCAGATGTCAGCATCAGCAGTCGCTCCAGACTGCCCTGCATCACCGCCAGCGGGTGGGCTCGGAATTCTGAGCCTTTTCCTCGCACCCCAGTTGCGGGAGAATGTGAAGGAGGAGATGTTGACAGGTCGCGTTCCGCTTGACTTGACAATTTTGTCACCAGCAGGTCTTTCACCCCAGCAGACCTGTGTCTGCCGGAAAGAGAGATCCAAGGTAGGCTTTAATCTAGGATCGAGCACGGTGGCCAAAATGTAGTGCTCTGATTTCAACAGATTGACCACCCGTGAATCCTTGTTAAGCGAATTAAGGGCTGCATCCACAAGTCCCACATGCCTAGCGGAATCGCTCCGTGTTAGCTCCTCCTTCAATGCCTCCAGCTTCTTCTGCAAAAGCCTGATGAGGGGAATGACCTGACTCAGGCTGGCAGTGTCTGAACTGACTTCACGTGTGGCAAGTTCAAAGGGCATCAGAACCTTGCACAACGTTGAAATCATTCTCCACTGCACTTGAGACAGGTGCATTCCACCTACTATATCGTGCTCAATTGTATAGGCTTGAATGGCCTTTTGCTGCTCCTCCAACCTCTGAAGCATATAGAGGGTTGAATTCCACCTCGTTACCACTTCTTGCTTCAGATGATGGCAGGGCAGGTTCAGTAGTTTTTGGTGGTGCTCCAGTTTTCTGTACGTGGTGCCTGTACGCCGAAAGTGTCCCGCAATTCTTCTGGCCACCGACAGCATCTCTTGCACGCCCCTGTCGTTTTTAAAAAATTCTGCACCACCAAATTCAAGGTATGTGCAAAACATGGGACGTGCTGGAATTGGCCCAGATTTAATGCACACACAATATTGCTGGCGTTGTCCGATGCCACAAATCCACAGGAGAGTCAATTGGGGTAAGCCATTCCGCGATGATCTTCCTCAGTTGCCGTAAGAGGTTTTCAGCTGTGTGCGTATTCTGGAAGCGGTGATACAAAGCGTAGCCTGCCTAGGAAGAGTTGGCGTTTGCGAGATGCTGCTACTGGTGCCGCCGCTGCTGTTCTTGCGGCGGGAGTCCATACATCTACCCAGTGGGCTGTCACAGTCATATAGTCCTGACCCTGCCCTGCTCCACTTGTCCACATGTCCGTGGTTAAGTGGACATTGGGTACAGCTGCATTTTTTAGGACACTGGTGACTCTTTTTCTGAGGTCTGTGTACATTTTCGGTATCGCCTGCCTAGAGAAATGGAACCTAGATGGTATTTGGTACCGGGGACACAGTACCTCCAACAAGTCTCTAGTTGGCTCTGCAGTAATGATGGATACCGAACCACGTTTCTCACCACCAGGATGCCAAGGCCTCAGTTATCCGCTTTGCAGTAGGATGACTGCTGTGATATTTCATCTCCTCGCAAAGGACTGTTGAACAGTCAATTGCTTACTGGAAGTAGTACAAGTGGGCTTACGACTTCCCCTCTGGATGACCATCGACTCCCAGCGGCAACAACAGCAGCGCCAGCAGCAGTAGGCGTTACACGCAAGGATGCATCGGAGGAATCCCAGGCAGGAGAGGACTCGTCAGAATGCCAGTGACATGGCCTGCAGGACTATTGGCATTCCTGGGAAGGAGAAATTGACACTGAGGGAGTTGGTGGGGTGGTTTGCGTGAGCTTGGTTACAAGAGGAAGGGATTTACTGGTCAGTGGACTGCTTCCGCTGTCACCCAAAGTTTTGAACTTGTCACTGACTTATTATGAATGCGCTGCAGGTGACGTATAAGGGAGGATGTTCCGAGGTGGTTAACGTCCTTACCCCCTACTTATTACAGCTTGACAAAGGAACAACACGGCTTGACACCTGTTGTCCGCATTTCTGGTGAAATACCTCCACACCGAAGAGCTGATTTTTTTTGTATTTTCACCTGGCATGTCAACGGGCCATATTCCTCCCACGGACAACAGGTGTCTCCCCCGGGTGCCTGACTTAAACAAACCACCTCACCATCAGAATCCTCCTGGTCAATTTCCTCCCCAGCGCCAGCAAACACCCATATCCTCCTCATCCTGGTGTACTTCAACACTGACATCTTCAATCTGACTATCAGGAACTGGACTGCGGGTGCTCCTTCCAGCACTTGCAGGGGGCGTGCAAATGGTGGGAAGGCGCATGCTCTTCACGTCCAGTGTTGGGAAGGTCAGGCATCGCAACCGACACAATTGGACTCTCCTTGTGTGGATTTGGGGATTTCAAAGAACGCACAGTTCTTTGCGGTGCTTTTGCAGCTTGAGTCTTTTCAGTTTTCTAGCGAGAGGCTGAGTGCTTCCATCCTCATGTGAAGCTGAACCACTAGCCATGAACATAGGCCAGGGCCTCAGCCGTTCCTTGCCACTCCGTGTGGTAAATGGCATATTGGCAAGTTTACGCTTCTCCTCCGACAATTTTATTTTAGGTTTTGGAGTCCTTTTTTTACTGATATTTGGTGTTTTGGTTTTGACATGCTCTGTACTATGCCATTGGGCATCGGCCTTGGCAGACGACGTTGCTGCATTTCATCGTCTCGGCCATTGACTAGTGGCAGCAGCTTCAGCACGAGGTGGAAGTGGATCTTGATCTTTCCCTAATTTTGGAACCGTCAACATTTTTGTTCTCCATATTTTAATAGGCACAACTAAAAGGCACCTCAGGTAAACAATGGAGATGGATGGATTGGATACTAGTATACAATTATGGAGCGGCTGCCGAGTGCCGACACAGAGGTAGCCACAGCCGTGAACTACCGCACTGTACTGTGTCTGCTGCTAATATATAGACTGGTTGATAAAGAGATAGTATACTCGTAACTAGTATGTATGTATAAAGAAAGAAAAAAAACCACGGTTAGGTCACTGGTATATACAAATTATGGACGGGCTGCCGAGTGCCGACACAGAGGTAGCCACAGCCGTGAACTACCGCACTGTACTGTGTCTGCTGCTAATATATAGACTGGTTGATAAAGAGATAGTATACTCGTAACTAGTATGTATGTATAAAGAAAGAAAAAAAAAACCACGGTTAGGTCACTGGTATATACAATTATGGACGGGCTGCCGAGTGCCGACACAGAGGTAGCCACAGCCGTGAACTACCGCACTGTACGTGTGTCTGCTGCTAATATATAGACTGGTTGATAAAGAGATAGTATACTCGTAACTAGTATGTATGTATAAAGAAGAAAAAAAAACCACGGTTAGGTCACTGGTATATTACAATTATGGACGGGCTGCGGAGTGCCGACACAGAGGTAGCCACAGCCGTGAACTACCGCACTGTACTGTGTCTGCTGCTAATATATAGACTGGTTGATAAAGAGATAGTATACTCGTAACTAGTATGTATGTATAAAGAAAGAAAAAAAACCACGGTTAGGTGGTATATACAATTATGGACGGGCTGCCGAGTGCCGACAACAGAGGTAGCCACAGCCGTGAACTACCGCACTGTACTGTGTCTGCTGCTAATATATAGACTGGTTGATAAAGAGATAGTATACTCGTAACTAGTATGTATGTATAAAGAAAGAAAAAAAACCACGGTTAGGTCACTGGTATATACAATTATGGACGGGCTGCCGAGTGCCGACACAGAGGTAGCCACAGCCGTGAACTACCGCACTGTACTGTGTCTGCTGCTAATATATAGACTGGTTGATAAAGAGATAGTATACTCGTAACTAGTATGTATGTATAAAGAAAGAAAAAAAAAACCACGGTTAGGTCACTGGTATATACAATTATGGACGGGCTGCCGAGTGCCGACACAGAGGTAGCCACAGCCGTGAACTACCGCACTGTACTGTGTCTGCTGCTAATATAGACTGGTTGATAAAGAGATAGTATACTACTAATATTATATACTGGTGGTCAGGTCACTGGTCACTAGTCACACTGGCAGTGGCACTCCTGCAGCAAAAGTGTGCACTGTTTAATTTTAATATAATATTATGTACTCCTGGCTCCTGCTATAACCTATAACTGGCACTGCAGTAGTGCTCCCCAGTCTCCCCCACAATTATAAGCTGTGTGAGCTGAGCAGTCAGACAGATAAATAATATATATAGATGATGCAGCACACTGGCCTGAGCCTGAGCAGTGCACACAGATATGGTATGTGACTGAGTCACTGTGTGCTGTGTATCGCTTTTTTCAGGCAGAGAACGGATTATAAATAAAAGTGGTGGTCACTGGTCACTATCAGCAAAACTCTGCACTGTACACTACTGAGTACTCCTAATGCTCCCCAAAATTAGTAAATCAAGTGTCTAAACGGAGAGGACGCCAGCCACGTCCTCTCCCTATCAATCTCAATGCACGTGTGAAAATGGCGGCGACGCGCGGCTCCTTATATAGAATCCGAGTCTCGCGATAGAATCCGAGCCTCGCGAGAATCCGACAGCGTCATGATGACGTTCGGGCGCGCTCGGGTTAACCGAGCAAGGCGGGAAGATCCGAGTCGCTCGGACTCGTGAAAAAAAACATGAAGTTCTGGCGGGTTCGGATTCAGAGAAACCGAACCCGCTCATCTCTAGTTTATACCAATGCTCTAGAACGGGCGGGAGAGTGCAGATGACTCTGCAGCACCGACTGATCAAACATGAGGTCCTCCTCAGCCAGGGTATCAAACTTGTAAAACTTCACAAAGGTGTTTGAACCCGATCAAGTAGCAGCTCGCCAAAGTTGTAATGCCGAAACCCCTCGGGCAGCCGCCCAGGATGAGATCACCTTTCTGGTAGAATGAGCTTTCACCGATTTCGGTAACGGCAACCCTGCCGTAGAATGAGCCTGCTGAATCGTATTACAGATCCAGCGTGCAATAGTCTGCTTGGAAGCAGGAATCCCAATCTTGTGAGCACACAGGACAAACAGAGCCTCTGTTTTCCTAATCTGCACCGTTCTGGCGACATAGATTTTCAAAGCTCTGACCACATTGAGACTTCGATTCCGCCAAGGCATCAGTAGCCACTGGCACCACAATAGGCTGGTTTACGTGAAATGAGGAAACCACTTTTGGTAGAAATTGCTGATGAGTTCTCAACTCCGCTCTATCAGCATGGAAGATTAAATAGGGTCTTTTGTGAGACAAAGCCGCCAATTCAGAAACTCACCTTTATGACGCCAAGGCCAACAACATGACTACTTTCCAAGTAAGGAATTTTAACTCAACCTTACGTAAAGGTTCAAACCAAGGAGATTGCAGGAACTGAAACACCACATTAAGATCCCATGGTTTCACTGGGGGCCCAAATGGAGGTTGGATGTGCAGCACACCCGACGAAGGTCTGAACTTCCGGAAGGTAGGGCAATTCTTTCTGAAAGAAAATTGATAAGGCTGAAATTTGTTCCGCTCTGGCGGTTTACGTACGCCACTGCTGTTATGTTGTCTGATTGAATCAAGACGGGCAGACCGCGAAGATATTCCGCTTGCAGAATGCCGTTGTAAATGGCCCTTAATTGCAGAATGTTTATGTGCAGACAAGCTTCCTGGCTTGACCATTTTCCCTGAAAGTTTCACCCCTGTGTGACTGCTCCCCAGCCTCGGAGACTTGCATCTGTGGTTAACAGGATCCAATCCTGAATCCCGAACCTGCGTCCCTCCAGAAGGTGAGAACTGTGCAGCCACCACAGAAAGAAGATCCTGGTCCTGGAAGATAGGAGTATTTTCCGGTGCATGTCCAGGTGAGACCCGGACCACTTGTCCAGCAGGTCCCACTGAAGCACCCCTTGCATGGAACCTGCCATACAGAATGGCTTCGTAGGCCACCACCATCTTGCCCAGCAATCGAGTGCATGGAAGAACTGACACTTTTGCCGGTTTCAGAATCTGTTTTACCATGTTCTGTATTTCCAGAGCCTTTTCCACTGGAAGAAAAACTCTCCGTAATTCTGTATTCAGAATCATACCCAGGAACGACAGGCGTGTCGTCGGATCCAACTGCCGTCTTCTGCCATCACTAAAGTCTTCTGATCTTCCTTTACTCATCCGGCTTCTGTCTTCTGGCTCTGTGAGGGGGGTGACGGCGCGGCTCCGGGAACAAGCAGCTAGGTGCACCAAGTGATCTGAACCTCTGGAGCTAATGGTGTCCAGTAGCCTAAGAAGCAGAGCCCTTAAACGCACAGAAGTAGATCCTGCTTCTCCCCCCTCACTCCCACGATGCAGAGAGCCTGTAGCCAGCAGGTCTCCCTGAAAATTATAAACCTAAATAAAGTCTTTTTTCTGAGAAACCGTGGAGAGCTCCTAAGTGTATCCAGTCTCGCTGGGCACAGAATCTAACTGGAGTCTGGAGGAGGGGCATAGAGGGAGGAGCTAGTTCACACCCCTTTTAAAGTCTTAAAGTGCCCATGTCTCCTGCGGATCCCGTCTTTACCCCATGGTTCTCAAAGCGTCCCCAGCATCCTCTAGGACGTATGAGAAAACTCTCTACATGTGGTATTTGTCATGGATAGCCTTGTGTTAGAAACACCCAACTGAGAACAGGGCTGATGGCAGAGGAGGGTGTAGGATAAGAGATTGCTGTAGTGACTGAGCAATGAGAATATGTGACTTCTGTAATAAGTGTTTATTACTCACCTGTGCTGATATCTGTAGGGATCTCCTCCTCCTTACACAGCTGATCACCCCTCACATACGTCTCTTCTTCTCCCTCTATATCTTCTGCCTTCATATCAGTCACATACGTCTCTTCTTCTCCCTCTATATCTTCTACCTTTATATCAGTCACATACGTCTCTTCTTCTCCCTCTTTATCTTCTGCCTTTATATCAGTCACATACGTCTCTTCTTCTCCCTCTGTATCTTCTGCATTTATATCAGTCACATACGTCTCTTCTTCTCCTTCTGTATCTTCTGCCTTTATATCAGTCACATACGTCTCTTCTTCTCCCTCTATATCTTCTGCCTTTATATCAGTCACATACGTCTCTTCTTCTCCCTCTATATCTTCTGCCTTTATATCAGTCACATACGTCTCTTCTTCTCCCTCTATATCTTCTGCCTTTATATAAGTCACATACGTCTCTTCTTCTCCCTCTATATCTTCTCCCTTTATATCAGTCACATACGTCTCTTCTTCTCCCTCTATATCTTCTGCCTTTATATCAGTCATATACGTCTCTTCTTCTCCCTCTATATCTTCTGCCTTCATATCAGTCACATACGTCTCTTCTTCTACCTCTGTACCTTCTATTTTAATATCAGACAGACGTTCTACCTAAAAAACAAACAAACACTATTATAATATTTGCATACAGTCAGATTAAACTGAGGTGAAACAGTATAACATCAGTGTATAAGACACACATCTTCTCTACAGATCATATAGTGACAGTCACTTTAGTATATGGGTGAGACCCTAAATCCCACCTACCTGATCCTCCTGTGGGGTCCTGTGGTTCTCCTCTGTACAATACTGGGAATACAGAGGACGGAGACATCTCTCTGGGGTATCTCTGTTACTGGGCCCATCTGTAGGAGACACACAGTGACTGAGTACAGTGTATATATGTGATTATCAGATGATGTGTGTATATAGGGCCCCCATACCTGCTCTCCCCTGTACAATACATGACAGTCTCCTCTTACCCAGTGATGTGAGGGGCCAGTGATTCTCCATCATCACGTCCTTGTATAGACCCCTGTGTTCCTCTATATACTCCCCCTCCTGCATGGAGACATAGACAGTGACATCCTGACACCTTATAGGAACCTGACACACACAGTGATACAGTCATCACCCAGACACATCGCCTGGTGTTACTGTATAATGCCCCATTCCCAGCAGTCACCTCTCCAGTCACCACCCAGACACGTCCCCTGGTGTTACTGTATAATGCCCCATTCCCAGCAGTCACCTCTCCAGTCATCACCCAGACACGTCCCCTGGTGTTACTGTATAATGTCCCATTCCCAGCAGTCACCTCTCCAGTCAGCAGCTGAATGATCTTGTTGGTGAGTTCCAGGATCTTCTGGTCAATGTGTCATGTGTCAGTGAGTGAGGTGGAGGCACCGAGATGAGGCTCTGGGTCTTTCTTCTTCCTGACACACGGGGATGGCTGCTCGGTGTCTCACACTCACCGGATATCTTCTTCACTACTGTGTAACCTTGCGAAAATAAGATTTTACTTAGCGGTAAATCTATTTCTCGTAGTCCGTAGTGGATGCTGGGGACTCCGTGAGGACCATGGGGAATAGACGGGCTCCGCAGGAGACATGGGCACTTTAAGAAAGCTTTGGATTCTGAGTGTGCACTGGCTCCTCCCTCTATGTCCCTCCTCCAGACCTCAGTTAGAGAAACTGTGCCCGGAAGAGCTGACAGTACAAGGAAAGGATTTTGGAATCCAGGGCAAGACTCATCCAGCCACACCAATCATACCGTATCACTTGTGATAAACTTACCCAGTTAACAGTATGAACAACAATAGAGCATCAGATCAACCCTGATGCAACTATAACATAACCCTTATGTAAGCAATAACAATATACAAGCATTGCAGAAGAAGTCCGCACTTGGGACGGGCGCCCAGCATCCACTACTGACTACAAGAAATAGATTTACCGGTAAGTAAAATCTTATTTTCTCTAACGTCCTAGTGGATGCTGGGGACTCCGTAAGGACCATGGGGATTATACCAAAGCTCCCAAACAGGCGGGAGAGTGCGGATGACTTTGCAGCACCGAATGAGAGAACTCCAGGTCCTCCTCAGCCAGGATATCAAACTTGTAGAACTTTGCAAAAGTGTTTGCCCCTGACCAAGTAGCCGCTCGGCACAGCTGTAATGCCGAGACCCCTCGGGCAGCCGCCCAAGAAGAGCCCACCTTCCTTGTGGAATGGGCTTTTACCGATTTTGGCATCGGCAATCCAGCCGCAGAATGAGCCTGCTGAATCGTGTTACAGATCCAGCGAGCAATAGTTTGCTTTGAAGCAGGAGCACCCAGCTTGTTGGATGCATACAGGATAAACAGCGACTCAGTTTTCCTGACTCTAGCCGTTCTGGCTACATAAACCTTCAAAGCCCGGACTACGTCAAGTAACTCGGAATCCTCCAAGTCACGAGTAGCCACAGGCACCACAATAGGTTGGTTTATATAAAAAGATGACACCACTTTTGGCAGGAATTGTGAACGTGTCTGCAATTCCGCTCTGTCCATATGGAAAACCAGATAGGGGCTTTTATGTGACAAAGCCGCTAATTCTGACACACGCCTAGCCGAAGCCAAGGCTAATAGCAAGACCACCTTCCACGTGAGATATTTTAACTCCACGGTTTTAAGTGGTTCAAACCAATGTAACTTTAGGAAACTCAACACCACGTTAAGATCCCAAGGTGCCACTGGTGGCACAAAAGGTGGCTGAATATGCAGCACTCCCTTTACAAATGTCTGAACTTCAGGCAGAGAAGCCAGTTCTTTTTTTAAAGAAAATAGACAGGGCCGAAAACTGGACCTTAATGGAACCCAATTTCAGGCCCAAGACACTCCTGACTGCAGGAAGTGAAGGAAACTGCCCAGCTGGAATTCCTCCGCGGGGGCCTTCCTAGCCTCACACCAAGCAACATATTTTCGCCATATACGGTGATAATGTTTCGCTGTCACGTCCTTCCTAGCCTTGATCAGCGTAGGAATGACTTTATCCGGAATGCATTTTTCTGTTAGGAGCCGGCGTTCAACCGCCATGCTGTCAAACGCAGCCGCGGTAAGTCTTGGAACAGACAGGGCCCCTGTTGCAACAAGTCCTGTCTTAGAGGCAGAGGCCATGGGTCCTCTGTGAGCATCTCTTGCAGATCTGGATACCAAGTCCTTCTTGGCCCATCCGGAACAAAGAGTATTGTTCTCACTCGACTTTTCCTTATAATTCTCAGCACCTTGGGTATGAGAGGAAGAGGAGGAAATACATAGACCGACGGGAACACCCACAGTGTCACCAGTGCGACCACAGCTATCGACTGAGGGTCTCTTGACCTGGCGCAATATCTCTGCAGCTTTTTGTTGAGGCTGGATGCCATCATGTCCACCTGTGGCAGTTCCCACCGACTTGCAATCAGCGTGAAGACTTCTTGATGAAGTCCCCACTCTCCCGCGTGGAGGTCGTGCCTGCCGAGGAAGTCTGCTTCCCAGTTGTCCACTCCCGGAATGAACACTGCTGACAGTGCGCGTACGTGATTCTCCACCCAGCGAAGAATTCTGGTGGCTTCTACCATCGCCACCCTGCTCCTTGTGCCGCCTTGGCGGTTTACATGAGCCACTGCGGTGATATTGTCTGACTGAATCATAACCGGTTGGTCGCGAAGCAGGGACTCCGCTTGACGTAGGGCGTTGTATATGGCCCTTAGATCCAGGATATTGATGTGAAGGCAAGTCTCCTGACTTGACCACAGCCCTTGGAAATATCTTACCTGTGTGACTGCCCCCCCCCCCCCCCTCGGAGGTTTGCATCCGTGGTCACCAGGACCCAGTCCTGAATGCCGAATCTGCACTCTACAGCCACCACAGGAGAGAGACCCTGGCCCTGGGGGATAGGGTGATTAACCGATGCATCTGAAGATGTGATCCGGACCACTTGTCCAGTAAGTCCCACTGGAAGGTCCTCGCATGGAACCTGCCGAAGGGAATGGCCTCTTATGATGCCACCATCCTTCCCAGGACTCGAGAGCAGTGATGCACTAACACCTGTTTCAGTTTTAATAGATTCCTGACCAGTGTCACGAGCTCCTGAGCTCCCTCTATCGGAAGATAAACCCTTTTCTGGTCTGTGTCTAGGATCATGCCTAGGAGAGGCAGATGAGCTGTAGAAACCAACTGCGACTTTGGAATATATAGACTCCAGCCGCGTTGCCGTTATACTTCCAGAGAAAGTGATACGCTGTTCAGCAACTGCTCTCTTGATCTCGCTTTTATGAGGAGATCGTCCAAATACGTGATAATAGTGACACCTTGCTTCCGCAGAAGCACCATCATTTCCGCCATTACCTTGGTGAATATTCTCCAGGCCGTGGAGCGACCAAACGGCAACGTCTGAAATTGGTAATGACAATCCCGTACCACAATTCTGAGGAGGTACGCCTGATGAGGTAGATAAATAGGGACCTGAAGGTATGCATTCTTTATGTCCCGAGTCACCTTTCAGGCTTACAACGACCGCTCTTAGCGATTCCATCTTGAACTTGCACCTTTTCAGGTATATGTTCAGGGATTTTAAATTCAATATGGGTCTGACCGAACCGTCTGGTTTCGGGACTACAACATGGTCAAATAATAACCCCCTCCTTGTTGAAGGAGGGGAACCTTGACCACCACCTGCTGAAGATACTATTTGTGAATTGCAGTTAACACTGTTTCCCTCTCGTGGGGGGAAGCCGGCAGGGCCGTCGGTGAGGGGGCATCCTCTCAAAGTCCAGCTTGTATCCCTGAGACACAATATCTATTGCCCAGGGATCTAACAGGGAGTGAACCCACTTGTGGCTGAACTTTCGAAGGCGTGCCCCCATCGGGCCTAGCTCCGCCTGTGGAGCCCCAGCGACATGCGGTGGATTTTTGTAGAGGCCGGGGAGGACTTCTGTTCCTGGGAGCTAGCTGTGTTGTGCAGCTTCTTTTCTCTTCCCCCGCCTCTGGCAAGAAAGGACGCACCTCGGACTTTCTTGTCTCTATTCGAAAGGCTGCATTTGATAATGTCGTGCTTTTCTAGGCTGTGCAGGGATATAAGGCAAAACATCAGAATTACCAGCTATAGCTGTGGAGACCAGGTCCGAGAACCCTTCTCCACACAATCCTCAGCCTTCCATATGCCTCTTAAGTCGGCATCATCTGTCCATTGCATATTGTGCAGGACCCGTCAAGCAGAAATCGACATAGCTTTGACTCTAGGACCCAGTATACTCATGTCTCTATGGGCATGCTTTATATATACATATCTCTTAAGACAGCATCTTTAATATATATATATATATATATATATATATATCTATATACATACTAGGGTCTCAATCTCTGCTGATAAGGTACCTGTCCACGCTGCCACAGCGCTATAAACCCATGCCGACACAATCGCCGGTCTGAGTAGTATACTAGAATGTGCACGGTATCTGCAGGATCCCTGAGAATAGCTGTAACCTCAGGGCTGCCTTTTGTGACACCCTAGAGGAAGATTCCCATCGTATCCTGGCCCTAGTGGGGAAAGGATATTGCCCGAGAATTCTTTGTGGGAAGCTGCAGTCTCACGTCAGGAGATTCCCGCTCTTTTTCCTCATGAGAGGAGGGAAATTTACCTCAGCTTTCTTCCCCTTAAACATGTGTACCCTTGTGTCAGGGACAGATGAGTCATCAGTGATATGCAAATCATCTTTTATTACAATAAACATATATTGAATACTTTTCTGCCATTCTGGCTGTAACTTTGCATTATCGTAGTCGACACTGGAGTCAGACTCCGTGTCGATATCAGTGTCTATTATTTTGGATAGTGAGCATTGAGAGACTCTGAAGGTCTCTGCGACATAGGGACAGACATGGGTAGATTCCCTGTCTGTTCTCTAATCTTTTGTGCAATAAATTCACCTTAGCACTTAATTACACATATCCAAACAGGTGTCGGCGTTGTCGACGGAGACACCCTCTCACACACATTTGCTCCATCTCCTCCTTAGGGGAGCCTTTTACCTCAGACATGTCGACACACACGTACCGACACACCACACACTCAGGGAATGCTCATCTGAAGACAATTCCCCCATAAGGCCCTTTGGAGAGATAGAGAGAGAGTATGCCAGCACACACCCCAGCGCTATTAACCCAGGAATCACACAGTAACTTAATGTTAACCCAGTAGCTGCTGTTTATATTGATTTTTGCGCCTAATTATGTGCCCCCCCTCTCTTTTTACCCTCTTCTACCGTGTAACTGCAGGGGAGAGACTGGGGAGCTTCCTCTCAGCGGTGCTGTGGAGAAAAAACATGGCGCTGGTGAGTGCTGAGGAAGAAGCCCCGCCCCCTCGACGGCGGGCTTCTGTCCCGCTTTCATGTACAATTTTGGCGGGGGCTCATGCATATATACAGTGCCCAACTGTATATTATGCAAACTTTTGCCAAAGAGGTCTCTAATTGCTGCCCAGGGCGCCCCCCCCCGCGCCCTGCACCCTTGCAGTGACCGGAGTATGTGGGTGTAGTGTGGGAGCAATGGCGCACAGCTGCAGTGCTGTGCGCTACCTCATATGAAGACTGGAGTCTTCTGCCGCCGATTTCGAAGTCTTCTTGCTTCTTTCACCCTGCTTCTGTCTTCCGGCTCTGCGAGGGGGACGGCGGCGCGGCTCCGGGATCGGACGACAAAGGGTGAGATCCTGTGTACGATCCCTCTGGAGCTAATGGTGTCCAGTAGCCTAAGAAGCAGGACCTATCTTCAGTGAGTAGGGCTGCTTCTCTCCCCTCAGTCCCACGATGCAGGGAGTCTGTTGCCAGCAAATCTCTCTGAAAATAAAAAACCTAACAAAATACTTTCTTATAGCAAGCTCACTAAGTAGCACCCAGCTCGTCCGGGCACAGATTCAAACTGAGGTCTGGAGGAGGGACATAGAGGGAGGAGCCAGAGCACACCAGAATCTAAATTCTTTCTTAAAGTGCCCATGTCTCCTGCGGAGCCCGTCTATTCCCCATGGTCCTTACGGAGTCCCCAGCATCCACTAGGACGTTAGAGAAAAGAAGAGGTCCAAGGACAGAACCTTGGGGGACACCTACAGTTAGTGGAAGTGAGGGGGAGGTGGAGTCATGAGACGAGACAGAGAAGGACTGGTCAGAGAGGTAGGACAGCCAGGAGAGGGCAGTATCACGCAGACCAATGTAGTGAAGGATTTGCAGTAGGAGGGTGGTCCACAGTGTCAAAAGCAGCAGAGAGATCAAGAAGAATAAGTAGAGAGTAGGATTTAGCAGCATGGAGGTCATTGCAGACTTTTGTAAGGGCAGTTTCAGTGGAGTGGACGGAACTCAGACTGGAATGGGTCAAGCAGTGAGTGTGAGGAACGAAAGGAAGTAAATATTATAACACAGGCCGCTCCCCCTGTAGAGTAGGATGCCACAGGCCGTTCCTCCCGTCAATTATGACAACACAGTCCACTCCCCCTGTGTATTATGACAACACAGGATGCTACCCCTGTATATTATGACAGCACAGGCTGCTTCCCCTGTATACTATGACAGCACAGGATGCTACCCCTGTATATTATGACAACACAGGCCGCTCACCCTGTATATTATGACAGCACAGGATGCTACCCCTGTATATTATGACAACACAGGCCGCTTACCCTGTATATTATGACAACACAGGCCGCTCCTCCTGTATATTATGACAACACAGGCTGCTCCCCTTGTATACTATGACAACACAGGATGCTACCCAGTGGTTGAAGTGGGGCGGTATACAGCGGTATGGTATACCGCCACTTCTTCCACTGACCCGGAAATGAAAGTGCAGCAGGAGGCGAGGGAAATGGCCATCCTGCTGCACATGTTGCTCCCGTCCCTGCTCGGCGGCTGTGTAGAGTGCCGTGCTAGCTCACCGCCGCCGCCAGGACAAATGAGTCAGGTTATGTTCCCCTGCTGTCACCCTCTCTCCCTGTCGTTACTGTCACTCTCTCCCTGCTGTCACTCTCTTTCTCTCTGCTGTCACTGTCGTCACTCTCTCTCCCTGTCGTCACTCTCTCTCCCTATCGTCACTCTTGCTGTCCCTGCTGTCACAATTTCAGCTCATTCAGTACAATGTGAATTTCGGCTTGTACCGTGTGCTATAAGGTGAAAGGGGCACCAGTACTAGATAATATAAGGGGTTCTACTACACTAGACATGCTCCCTTTTAAGTGACCACGCCCCCTTTTCTGGAGCGCGAGCGCGCGCATGATTGAGTCCTTGACTTTTGCATACCCCCATTTAAAAATTTCCACTTCGACCACTGATGCTACCCCTGTATATTATGACAACACAGGCCGCTCCTCTTGTATATTACGGCAACACAGGACACTGCCCCTATATACTATGACAGCACAGGATGTTACCCCTGTATATTATGACAACACAGGCTGCTCCCCCTGTATACTATGACAGCACAGGACGCTCCCCCTGTATATTATGACAACATAGGACACTCCTTCTGTATACTATGACAGCACAGGATGTTACACCTGTATACTATGACAACACAGGATGCTACCCCTGTATATTATGACAACACAGGACACTTCCCCTGTATACTATGACAGCACAGGACGCTCCCCCTGTATATTATGACAACACAGGCCGCTCCTCCTGTATACTATGACAGCACAGGCCGCTCCCCCTGTATATTATGACAACACAGGCCGCTCCCCCTGTATATTATGACAACCCAGGCCGCTACCCCTGTATATTATGACAACACAGGTCGCTCCCCCTGTATACTATGACAGCACTGGATGCTACCCCTGTATATTATGACAACACAGGCCACTCCCCCTGTATACTATGACAGCACAGGATGCTACCCCTGTACACTATGACAACACAGGCCACTCCCCCTGTATTCTATGACAGCACAGGATGCTACCCCTGTACACTATGACAACACAGGCCACTCCCCCTGTATACTATGACAGCACAGGATGCTACCCCTGTATACTATGACAGCAAAGGAAGCTACCCCTGTATATTATGACAACACAGGTCGCTCCCCCTGTGTATTATGACAACAAAGGCCACTCCCCCTGTATACTATGACAGCACAGGATGCTACCCCTGTATATTATGACAACACAGGCCGCTTCCCCTGTATACTATGACAGCACAGGATGCTACTCCTGTATATTATGACAACACAGGCCGCTCCCCCTGTATATAATGACAGCACAGGATACACCTGTATACTATGACAGCAAAGAAAGCTACCCTTGTATATTATGACAACACAGGCCGCTCCCCTTGTATATAATGATAACACAGGATGCTACCCCTGTATATTATGACAGTACAGGACTCTACCCCTGTATATTATGACAACACAGGCCGCTCCCCCTGTATATAATGATAACACAGGACGCTCCTCCTGTATACTATGACAGCACAGGATGCTACCCCTGTATATTATGACAACACAGGCCGCTCACCCTGTATATTATGACAGCACAGGATGCTACCCCTGTATATTATGACAATACAGGCCGCTTACCCTGTATATTATGACAACACAGGCGCTCCTCCTGTATATTATGACAACACAGGCTGCTCCCCTTGTATACTATGACAACACAGGATGCTACCCAGTGGTTGAAGTGGGGCGGTATACAGCGGTATGGTATACCGCCACTTCTTCCACTGACCCGGAAATGAAAGTGCAGCAGGAGGCGAGGGAAATGGCCATCCTGCTGCACATGTTGCTCCCGTCCCTGCTCGGCGGTCGGCGGTTGTGTAGAGTGCCGTGCTAGCTCACCGCCGCCGCCAGGACAAATGAGTCAGGTTATGTTCCCCTGCTGTCACCCTCTCTCCCTGTCGTTACTGTCACTCTCTCCCTGCTGTCACTCTCTTTCTCTCTGCTGTCACTGTCGTCACTCTCTCTCCCTGTCGTCACTCTCTCTCCCTATCGTCACTCTTGCTGTCCCTGCTGTCACAATTTCAGCTCATTCAGTACAATGTGAATTTCAGCTCGTACCGTGTGCTATAAGGTGAAAGGGGCACCAGTACTAGATAATATAAGGGGTTCTACTACACTAGACATGCTCCCTTTTAAGTGACCACGCCCCCTTTTCTGGAGCGCGAGCGAGCGCATGATTGAGTCCTTGACTTTTGCATACCCCCATTTAAAAATTTCCACTTCGACCACTGATGCTACCCCTGCATATTATGACAACACAGGCCGCTCCTCTTGTATATTACGGCAACACAGGACACTCCCCCTGTATACTATGACAGCACAGGATGTTACCCCTGTATATTATGACAACACAGGCTGCTCCCCCTGTATACTATGACAGCACAGGACGCTCCCCCTGTATATTATGACAACATAGGACACTCCTTCTGTATACTATGACAGCACAGGATGTTACACCTGTATATTATGACAACACAGGATGCTACCCCTGTATATTATGACAACACAGGACACTTCCCCTGTATACTATGACAGCACAGGACGCTCCCCCTGTATATTATGACAACACAGGCCGCTCCTCCTGTATACTATGACAGCACAGGCCGCTCCCCCTGTATATTATGACAACACAGGCCGCTCCCCCTGTATATTATGACAACCCAGGCCGCTACCCCTGTATATTATGACAACACAGGTCGCTCCCCCTGTATACTATGACAGCACTGGATGCTACCCCTGTATATTATGACAACACAGGCCACTCCCCCTGTATACTATGACAGCACAGGATGCTACCCCTGTACACTATGACAACACAGGCCACTCCCCCTGTATACTATGACAGCACAGGATGCTACCCCTGTATACTATGACAGCAAAGGAAGCTACCCCTGTACATTATGACAACACAGGTCGCTCCCCCTGTGTATTATGACAACAAAGGCCACTCCCCCTGTATACTATGACAGCACAGGATGCTACCCCTGTATATTATGACAACACAGGCCGCTCCCCCTGTATACTATGACAGCACAGGATGCTACTCCTGTATATTATGACAACACAGGCCGCTCCCCCTGTATATAATGACAGCACAGGATACTACACCTGTATACTATGACAGCAAAGAAAGCTACCCTAGTATATTATGACAACACAGGCCGCTCCCCTTGTATATAATGATAACACAGGATGCTACCCCTGTATATTATGACAGTACAGGACGCTACCCCTGTATATTATGACAACACAGGCCGCTCCCCCTGTATATAATGATAACACAGGACGCTCCTCCTGTATTACTATGACAGCACAGGATGCTACCCCTGTATATTATGACAACACAGGCCACCCCTTCTGTATAGAAAGACAATACATGCCGCTCACCCTATATAATAATAGTAACAAGACACCACAGGCACCTCCACCTGTATAAAAGGGCAACACAGGTCGCTCCCCCTGTAGAGTAGGACAACACATAGCGCTCCCCTGTATAGTACAATGCCATTATATGTATAGAATTACGGTAACGGCGGGGTCTGCGCCACCTGTATTACAGTAACGGTGGGGTCTGCTCCACCTGTATTACGGTAACGGCGGGGTCTGCGCCACCTGTATTACGGTAACGGCGGGGTCTGCGCCACCTGTATTACGGTAACGGCGGGGTCTGCTCCACCTGCATTACGGTAACGACGGGGCCTGCGCCACCTGTATTACGGTAACGGCGGGGTCTGCGCCACCTGTATTGCGGTAACGGCGGGGTCTGCGCCACCTGTATTACGGTAACGGCGGGGCCTGCACCACCTGTATTACGGTAACGGCGGGCTCTGCGCCACCTGTATTACGGTAACGGCGGGGTCTGCGCCACCTGTATTATGGTAACGGCCGGGTTTGCGCCACCTGTATTACGGTAACGGCGGGGTCTGCGCCACCTGCATTACAGTAACGGCGGGGTCTGCGCCACCTGTATTACAGTAACGGCGGGATATGCGCCACCTGTATTACGGTAACGGCGGGGTCTGCGCCACCTGTATTAGGGTAACGGCGGGGTCTGCGCCACCTGTATTACGGTAATAGGACACTAGAGTGTCAGCCACCTGTACAGGGATAATGCAGCACCAGAGGCTGCTCCAGCTGCACTATAACATGGCACCAGAGGCTGCTCCCCCTGTAGTACAGAACCTGACACCAGAGCTGCTCAGCCTATAGAATAATAATAATAATATCATTACCTGCTGCCAGACACAGCAATGGCTGCTCTCTGCTCCTGCTGCCTTGTGGGAATGATAGAAGGAAGGAGGAGCTCAGACCAGGGGAAAATGGCCGCCGCTCCTGACGTCACTACACGGCCAGGGAACCTATTGCTGCTGCCGGACTGGTCTACAAGAAAATGGCCGCCGGCCTACTGCACTGAGGACATGTATAGTAATAATCGTTACAGAGGGCAGGGCTGTGGGCGGGGTGAAGGAGGGGAGGGGCCAGTAACCAGTAAGCAGCCTGTGCCAATCATGCCCTACTTCCGGACTGTGCGTTCCACCTTACTTCCGGACTTTGCGTTCCACATACAGGAAGTGAATTTTCATCGACTGTTGCAGCCTCCCAGTGTCCGTGGAGATCAGGTAATGGCGTCTTACTATACAGGGGGAGTAGCCTGTGGTGTCCTGTTGTTATTATTATTATACAGGTGGAGCAGCCTGTGGTGTCCTGTTATTATTATTATACAGGGGGAGCAGCCTGTGATGTCCTGTTATTATTATTATACAGGGGGAGCAGCTTGTGGTGTCCTGTTATTATTACTATACAGGGTGAGCAGCCTGTGGTGTCCTGATATTATTATTATTATTATTATTATTATTATACAGGGTGAGTAGCCTGTGGTGTCCTGTTATTATTACTATACATGGGGAGCAGCCTGTGTTGTCATGTTGTTATTATTATACAGGGGTAGCAGCCTATGGTGTCCTGTTGTTATTATTATACAGAGGGAGCGGCCTGTGGTGTCCTGTTGTTGTTGTTGTTATTATTATACAGAGGGAGCAGCCTGTGGTGTCCTGTTATTGTTATTATACAGGGGGAGCAGCCTGTGGTGTCCTGTTGTTGTTGTTGTTGTTATTATTATACAGGGAGAGCGGCCAGTGGTGTCTTGTTATTATTATTATACAGGGGGAGCGGCCTATGGTGTCCTGTTGTTGTTATTATTATTATTATTATACAGAGGGAGCGGCCTGTGGTGTCCTGTTGTTATTAGTGTTTTACAGGGGGAGCAGGTTTTTGTGTACGGTTGTTATTATTATACAGGAACAGCAGCTTGTGGTGTCCTGGTATTATTATTATACATTGGGAGTGGTGGTGATGTCCTACAATACTGGAGGAATGGCCTGAGGCGTCCTGCTTTTAAAGACATCCGTTATTATTTTTATACTGGGGTGCAGCCTTTAGTGTCGTTATTATTATTATTGTTATTATTGTTATTATTAATTTTATTATATGTAATTGTGGGGATTGAAAATACTGCTCAGTATGAAGCAAATGTATATCACACACCTGGGAGCGTCACAGTGACATCACTTATATCTATCGTAATAATACCGGGACATGACTGGGGAGGTGAGGGGATCTGGGAGCGTCACAGTGACATCACTTATATCTATAGTACTAATACAGGGACATGACTGGGGAGGTGAGGGGATCTGGGAGCGTCACAGTGACATCACTTATGTCTATAGTAATAATACAGGGACATGACTGGGGAGGTGAGGGGATCTGGGAGTGTCACAGTGACATCACTTATATCTATAGTTATAATACAGGAACATGACTGGGGAGGAGAGGGGATCTGGGAGTGTAACAGTGACATCACTTATATCTCTAGTAATAATACAGGAACATGACTGGGGAGGTGACGGTATCTGAGATCGTCACAGTGACGTCACATATCTATAGTAATAATACAGGGACATGACTGAGGAGGTGAGGGGATCTAGGAATGTCACAGTGACATCACTTATATATATAGTAATAATACAGAGACATGACTGGGGAGGTGAGGGGATCTGGGAATGTCACAGTAACATCACATATCTGTAGTAATAATACAGGGCCATGACTGGGGAGGTGAGGGGAACTGGGAGACGTCACTTATATTTATAGTAATAATACAGGGACATGACTGGCGAGGTGAGGGGAACTGGGAGACGTCACTTATATCTATAGTAATAATACAGGGACATGACTGGTGAGGTGAGGGGAACTGGGAGTGTCACAGTGACGTCACTTATATCCATAGTAATAATACAGGGACATGACTGGCGAGGTGAGGGGACCTTGGAGTGTCACAGTGACGTCACTTATATCTATAGTAATAATACAGGGACATGACTGGGGAGGTGAGGATATCTGGGAGTGTCACAGTGACGTCACTTATATCTATAGTAATAATACAGGGACATGACTGGTGAGGGGAACTGGGAGCGTCACAGTGACATCACATATCTATAGTAATGTAACCCCTCTTTTACCTGGGGGTACAGTGTATATGTGCAATGTGCCTCCACCCAAGCTATTTAGAGCCCAATACTCTAATCGCTTAAGAAATAACCTACCCCTGTAGTGGTCGCCTATAACATTAGTATGTGATGTAGCCAGATAGGACTATGCACATTTACCTATCGTACCTTTCCTTTGTGATTTCAGGCTATTCCACAGATACGAAGACAGTTCCACCGGTAAGTATACTAGTTTTAATATGTAAGAAGTTATAGGCCACCTTAAACAGTTATTTCAGCCTTTTTCTCTCCCCTTAGTCAGCCCACCAACAAAACCGCCGCTACACTGGAAGCTTCTCCATGATCTCCGTTACGCACTGCGCGCTTACCAGAGTCCCCTCACCTTCAGCAGGCACAGAATAATAACATGCATAAACACACTATACATTATTGGATCACTAGAAAGATCCAAGTTATTATCACATATATGGTATACATCAGTTGGCAGCATCTCTATTACCTTATAGATCTACACATTCATTAATTGATTTGCTCCCTCATAGTGTCCAAAGGCCTTCAGATCACTAGGGTACTACAGTAATAGTGCAGGGACATGACTGGGGAGGTGAGGGGAACTGGAAGCGTCACAGTGACATCACTTATATCTCTAGTAATAATACAGGGACATGACTGTGGAGGTGAGGGGATCTGGGAGCGTCACAATAACGTCACTTCTATCTATAGTAATAATACAGGGACATGACTGGGGAGGTGAGGGGATTTGGGAGCGTCACAGTGACATCACTTATATCTATAGTAATAATACAGGGACATGACTGGGGAGGTGAGGAGATCTGGGACTGTCACAGTGACATCACTTATATCTATAGTAATAATACAGGGACATGACTGGGGAGGTGATAGGATCTGGGAATGTCACAGTGACATCACATATCTATAGTAATAATACAGGGACATTACTGGCGAGGTGAGGGGATCTGGGAGCGTCACAATAACGTCACTTCTATCTATAGTAATAATACAGGAACATGACTGGGGTCTGAGGAGACTTGGGAGTACAGTAGCACCGGGGGATGTGTCTGGGTGATGACTGGAGAGGTGACTGCTGGGAATGGGGCATTATACAGTAACACCGGGGGATGTGTCTGGGTGATGACTGGTGAGGTGACTGCTGGGAATGGGGCATTATACAGTAACACCAGTGAATGTGTCTGGGTGATGACTGGAGAGGTGACTGCTGGGAATGGGGGATTATATAGTAACATCAGGGGATGTATCTGGGTGGTGACTGGAGAGGTGACTGCCGGGAATGGGGTTATTATACAGTAACACCGGGGGACATGTCTGGGTGATAACTGGAGAGGTGACTGCTGGGAATGGGGCATTATACAGTAACACCAGGGGATGTGTCTGGGTGATGACTGGAGAGGTGACTGCTGGGAATGGGGCATTATACAGTAACACCAGGGGACGTGTCTGGGTGATGACTGGAGAGGTGACTGCTGGGAATGGGACATTATACAGTAACACCGGGGGATGTGTCTGGGTGATGATTGGAGAGGTGACTGCTGGGAATGGGGCATTATACAGTAACACCGGGGGGGGGGGTGTCTGGGTGATGACTGGAGAGGTGACTGCTGGGAATGGGGCATTATACAGTAACACCGGGGAATGTGGTCTGGGTGATGATCGGAGAGGTGACTGCTGGGAATGGGGCATTATACAGTAACACCTGGGGGTGTGTCTGGGTGATGACTGGAGAGGTGACTGCTGGGAATGAGACATTATACAGTAACACCAGGGGACGTGTCTGTGTGATAACTATCACTGTATGTGTCAGGTGTCTATTAGGTGTCAGGATGTCACTATGTCTCCATGCAGGAGGGGGAGTATATAGAGGAGCACAGGGGTCTGTACAAGGACGTGATGATGGAGAATCACCGGCCCCTCACATCACTGGGTAAGAGGAGACTGTCATGTATTGTACATGGGAGAGCAGGTATGGGGGCCCCCTATTTACACACATCATCTGATAATCACATATATACACTGTACTCAGTCACTGTGTGTCTCCTACAGATGGACCCAGTAACAGAGATACCCCAGAGAGATGTCCCCGTCCTCTGTATTCCCAGGACTGTACAGAGGAGAATCACAGGATCCCACAGGAGGATCAGGTAGGTGGGATTTAGGGTCTCATCCAATACACCAAAGTGATTGTCACTATATGATGTTCAGAGAAGCTGTGTGCATATAATACATTAATATTATACTGTTTCACCTCAATTTAATCAAACAATATGCAAATGCCATTGTATTTTTTGGGTTATTTAGGTAGAACGTCTTTCTTGTATAAAGGCAGAAGATATAGAGGGAGAAGAAGAGACCTATGTGATTGATATGAAATCAGAAGATATAGAGGGAGAAGAAGAGACGTATGTGACTGATATGAAGACAGAAGATATAGAGGGAGAAGAAGAGACGTATGTGACTGATATAAAGGCAGAAGATCTAGAGGGAGAAGAAGAGACGTATGTGACTGATATGAAGGCAGAAGATATAGAGGGAGAAGAAGAGACGTATGTGACTGATATAAAGGAAGAAGATATAGAGGGAGAAGAAGAGACGTATGTGACTGATATGAAGGCAGAAGATATAGAGGGAGAAGAAGAGACGTATGTGACTGATATAAAGGAAGAAGATATAGAGGGAGAAGAAGAGACGTATGTGACTGATATAAAGGCAGAAGATATAGAGGGAGAAGAAGAGACGTATGTGACTGATATGAAGACAGAAGATATAGAGGGAGAAGAAGAGACGTATGTGACTGATATGAAGGCAGAAGATACAGAGGGAGAAGAAGAGACGTATGTGACTGATATGAAGGCAGAAGATACAGGGGGAGAAGAGGAGACGTATGTGAGGGGTGATCAGCAGTGTAAGGAGGAGGAGATCCCTACAGATATCAGCACAGGTGAGTAATAAACACTTATTACAGAAGTCACATATTCTCATTGCTCAGTCACTACAGCAATCTTTTATTCTACACCCTCCTCCGCCATCAGCCCTGTTCTCAGTTGGGTATTTATAACACAAGGTTATCCATGACAAACATCACATGAAGAGAGTTATTACAAACATCACTATAGTGTTATTAAAAGTAACAAGCAGAAGTTTATATTTAGGGATCATATATAAGTAGTATTGTGTTTTTTTGTGGAGCGTCTAATTTGTATGGGATCTAAATTTCTCAGTTTAGCAACCTTTTATTAAATAACCTTCATTTTGTTAGATGATGCAGGTATTAAATAATTCCTTGTATATAGTACACCTATTTGGCCATTTGTGGTCAGGTTTACTATATCTTTACATTTAGCGAGGTGTAGTCGTGGTGTAAAGGACAGAGTGTGATTCCTGATTAGTTAAAAAAACAAATACCAAATACTGAGCAACATCACCAAACAGGTAATTTCAACTTTAAACTTGTCATTTATTTTGTACTGTCTGGACATGGCTACTAATAACAGATGCACAGACATAATTCTTAAAGCTATGTGTGCAAATGCTAGGAGCTTAGGAGACAAAATTCCAGAGCTAATTGTGATAATAACCAGGGATAACCTGGATATTGTGGCAATTACAGAGTCATGGTGCAATGAGAATCATGACTGGGCCATAGCTATACCAGGATACAATTTATTTAGGAAGGATAGAATGGTCAGTATAGGAGGAAGGGTAGCAATGTATGTGGGGGAAAAAGCATAAATGCTACTTCAATTAATACAAAACATTGAAGACAAATCTGAGGCCCTTTGGGTCACCACAGAAACCGTGGAAAAGGACATTATTCGCATTGGGGTGATCTGTAGACCACCTGGCCAGGGGCAGGATTTGGACAGGAATCTATTGTTGGACATCACTAAAATGGCTTTAAAGGGAGAAGTCATAATCATGGGAGACTTTAATTTAACTGATGTAAATTGGGAGGGGTCTTTTGCAAGTTCAGCTACAAGTGGCAAATTTCTATATTCCTTACAGGGAGCATCTCTCAATAAACAGCAGATATTTCCCTTCTGCATAGAAGAGCGGTCGGGAAAGAAAGAAGTAAACCTCCTTTCTCTTTCATCCACTAGGGGACACTGGAGTCTTATACAGTAGGGATGTGAAGCTTGCAACCGGAGGTGTGGCACAATCTAAAAATTAGCATTGTCTGCACAGCCGGCTCCTCCCCCTTCACATCCCTCAGTTTGAAAAATTGTGCCAAGGAGGTACAAGCACAAGAAGGAAGCTCCTGCTCCATTTCAGTACTGAGACTGAGTTACCCTAATGTAAAGGGGGACGAAAGTCTTCAGAATAGAGAGACAATGATCCCTACTAAAGGGGATCTGCATCTCTCCTCAGAAAATCCGGAGCACAGAGTCAGCAGTGAGTACTGGTTGTAAAGGGGCCCTAGTTACACTTACGGTAACCATAGCTTCTTCATGGATCCAGGAGGCAGTTTGACAGACATCCTCCCGCGGACCGCACACATTGCTGCTACCTTCTGGCTCTAAGCCCTGGGACTCAGCAGCGCAGCTTCCCCGCCGCCCCCCTCCTTCCGCTGGCGCTGGGACAGAACAAACGGTCTAAAACACTCCCTGGCCGGCTATACACTCCCGCTTCATGTCAGCTCCCCCGCCCGCCCCTCCTTCCTCTACAGACGGAGGGCTGAGGGAGACACAGCGCGGCTGTCAGCGGCAGCGTATACCGCCGCCTCTTAAACACACAGCGGGGTGCTTGAAAAGAGCATCCCCTCCCGCCGCCCGCTGAAACGACATATCTCTCGCGGCTAGCAGCCGCAGCTTCCCCTGCACTCACCGGGACCCGGGCTATATCCCCCACACGCTTCCTCCCGCCTTCGGCGCTAGTACGAGGGCTTCTCATACGCTGCTGCCTTATAACTTAAGCCCTGGTAGGCTAGCAGCGCAGCTCCTCCGCCGCTCCCCTTCTTTTATAGAGAGTAGAGGCTATTCCATTTGGGGGTTAGATGATGTTTGATGAGTTAGACAAGTGGATTTCGCAGGCAACTGCAGTGACATCCACCTTTCTACCTACTTCTTACTCGAGCACCACGTCACACGTTAGAGGAGGTTGCTCGGGACCAGTGTTTAAATTCATTGGATCGCTGTCGTACCGAGCCAGAAGAGGTTTTGGAGCAACAGACTCGTGGAACCAGAGGTAGAGGTCGTTCATAGTCGACACCAGAAAAGCAGGACAGACCTGCTGACAAACCCGTGGCATGACGGTTTCCCTGCTCACCTGGGGTCCCCCTTGGGGGGCGCAGAGTTGGAAGGTTTTCGGGACGCCTGGGCCAAAACATCACCAGACGTCTGGGTCAACAAGATATTTCCCAGGGTTACAGGATAATTACAAGAGCGTCCGCACAGTCCATTTATTTGCAGCGCGAGGGCCTAGGTGCCCGTTGTGAGCAGGAGTGTTTACAGGAGGCAAATTCAAAGACTCCTGCATACAAAGGGTTAAGTCACCAGTCCCAGATCCTCAATGAGGAAGTGGATTTTATTCAAAACTTTTGGTAGTGCAAAATACCTTCATATCCCGATTTGGACCCCTCACCAAGCTTACTTAAGATTTGCACCGGTGTGGGATCACTACCGAATCAGGGCCCTGCCATTCGGTCTATCATCAGCCCCAAGAATCTTTATAAAGATCATAGCAATAGTGGTGACAGGATTGAGACAGGGGTCATGATCATACCTTATCTAGACGATCTACCGATCAAGGCCTCATCTCAGAAACAGCTGATAGAGGATGCTCAGACATCTCATCAATTTCTCATTCAACATGGGTGGATTGTGAACTTCCAGAAATCCAACTTCATGCCAACTCAACGGATTAATTTCCTCGGTCTCATCTTGGACACGATACAATTAAGAGTATTCCTACCAGAGAACTAGATCCAGGACCCACAGAGGTTAGTGGCTCAGGTACTAAGAACACAGATGGGTTCTCTACACCTCTGTGCTACTTCTCGAGAAGAGGGTGGCGTCATTCGCAGCTCTCCGGTACGGAGGACTTCATTCCTGACCATTCCAGATGAAACTCATTGCTCAGGGAGCAGGTTCGCACTGGCTTCTACATTGAAGAATCCAGCTTCCACCACGCATACGAACCTACTTGATTTGGTGGTCGTTGCACAAGAATCTCGCAGCAGGCAAGAGATTCGGCATTTGGGATTGGAGGATCCTGACAACGGATGCCAGTCTCAGAGGTTGGGGTGCCGTCCTAGTGGTACAAATTCCTACCGGTTTGCAGATTCAAGATGGAATAAATCCAGTCAGTTATTGTGGGTTTAGAACATGGAGGGGTCATGGTATCCATGGACATAAAGGATGGACGTTACAGGAGAGCAGCCTACCCATAAACATTCTCCAACTGAGAGCAGTTTACAATGCGCTTCTCTTAGCCGCAGACCTAGTCATGGGTCAACACTTAAAGATACAGTCGGACAATGTCACGATGACGGCTTACATAAACCATCAAGGAGGAACAAAGAGCAGGATGGCGTTAAAAGAAGCCACAAAGATCTTGTTGTGGGCAGAAAGGTGAAACATCATCCTCTCGGCAGTGTTCATTCCATGTGTGGAAAACTGGGAAGCATATTATCTCGGCCGCCAGGGCATGCATCCGGGAGAGTGGTGCCTACATCCACGGATTTTCGACATGGTGGTGAGGAGATGGGGTCTACCTCAAGTCAATCTAATGGCGTCTTGGCAAAACTATCAGCTGCCCAGATATGTGTCCAGGACAAAAGATCCAGCAGCAGAAGGAGTGGACGCATTAACACTTCCTTGGTGTTACAGGAGGGTTTACATTTTTCCACCTTTCCCACTCATACCCAGGGTTCTGAAACGGTTGAAACGAGAACGAGTGTGGGCATTTCTAATCGCACTAGATTAGCCCCGCAGGAGTTGGTACTCAGACCTGCGAGGGTTACTAGTGGAAGATCCTTGGCGGTTACCTCAGAGGGAGGACCTGCTATCTCAGGGACTGTTCCAACACCCAGACCTGCACAGGCTGCATTTAACGGCGTGGCTATTGAAACCCGGATCTTAAGAAACAGAGGGATACCAAGAACGGCCATTCCTACGATGTTTGCCGCTAGGAAGCCTGTCACAGCCATGCACTACTACAGGATTTGGAAGTGGTACATGGACTGGTGTCAAGAACGTGGGTGGAATTCGACGAACTTCCACTTATCCAGACTTCTACTTTTCCTTCAGGCCGGTCTAGATGTAGGACTGAGTCTGGGCTCTCTGAAGGTTCAAATTTTGTCTCTCTCCATCCTATTTCAACAAGCAGTTAGCATGCTTGTCAGGGGTTCAAACCTTTTTACAGGGAGTTCTGAGGATACAACCCCCTTTTCGTCCTACCACTGCACCATGGGACTTAAATTTGGTGTTGGAATTTTTGAGATCTCCAACTTTTGAGCCGTTAGCAAGAACAGACCTGAAATATCTCTTTTGGAAGGTCACGTTATTGCTTGCCTTGGTTTCGGCCAGACGGGTTTCTGAGTTGGGAGCCTTATCGTGTAAGAGTCCTTCGAATGTTTCATGAGGACAGGGCAGAACTCCGTACAAGAGCAGGTTTCCTTCCTAAGGTTGGTTTCGGGATTTCACGTAAATCAGCCAATTGTGGTCCCATCTTTTCAGGGTCTCGCAGATGGGGAAGTGTCCTTGGATGTTGTCCGAACTTTACGGGTATACGTACAAGTTACGTCTTCCTTCAGAAAGTCGGACCATTGTTTGTTCTTTATGATGGGCCAAAGAAGGGCTGGCCAGCATCTAAGCAGCCTTTGTCTAGATGGATTCGACTTACCATTCGGCAAGCTTATATTTCCTGTGGCAAACAGGTTCCGGTTCAGACGGGTGCTCATACCACCAGATCAGTGGGTGCCTCATGGGCGGCTGCCAGAGGTGTTTCCACTACTCAACTTTGCAGAGCGGCGACGTGGTCCTCAGCCCACACGTTCGCGAAATTTTACAAGTTTGATACCTTTGCGTCCGGAGACTCGTTAAGTTCGGACGTTTAGTTTTGCAGGCCACCGATAGCACTCCCTCCCTGGGGGAAACTTTGGGACGTCCCCTACTGTACAGGACTCCAGTGTCCCCTAGTTGATGAAAGAGAAAAAAGGATTTTGGTACTTACCGATAAATCCATTTCTCTGAATCCTCTAGTGGACACTGGACTGTTTGATATGTTGTACGGTTCGGTTCCTTGCCATGTGCTATAGTATCATGTCCTGTTCTCTCGCTCAAATTTTCTAAACTGAGGGATATATAGAAAACTATAGGTCTGTAAGACAATACAGATACTATAGGTCTGTAAGACAATACAGAAGAAACTATAGGTCAGTAAAACAATACAGAAGAAATTATAGGTCAGGAAGACATTACAGAAGAAAACTATAGGTCAGTAAGACAATACAGAAGAAACTATAGGTCAGCAAGACTACAGTAAGCCACTATATATCAGTAAGACAATACAATAAGAAACTATAGATCAGTAAGACAATACAGAAGAAACTTTAAGTCAGTAAGACAATACAGAAGGAAACTATAGGTCAGTAAGACAATACAGTAGGAAGCTATAGGTCAGTAAGACAATACAGTAGGAAACTATAGGTCAGTAAGACAATACAGTAGGAAATTATAGGTCCGTAAGACAACACAGAAGGAAACTATAGGTCAGTAAGACAGTAGGAAACTATAGGTCAGTAAGACAGTAATACAGTAGGAAACTATAGGTCAGTAAGACAATATAGAAGGAGACTATAGGTCAGTAAGACAATGCAGAAGGCAACTTGGTCAGTAAGACAATACAGTAAGAAACTATAGGTCAGTAAGACCATACAGAAGGAAACTATAGGCCAGTAAGACAATACAGTAGGAAACTGTAGGTCAGTAAGACAATACAGTAAGAAACTATAGATCAGTAAGACAATACAGTAGGAAACTAGGTCAGTAAGACAATACAGAAGAAACTATAGGTCAGTAAGACAATACAGTAGGAAACTATAGGTTAGTGAGAATACAGTAAGAAACTATAGGTCAGTAAGACAATATGGAAGGAAACTATAGGTCAGTAAAACAATACTGTAGGAAACTATAGGTCAGTAAGACAATACAGAAGGTAACTATAGGTCAGTAAGACAATACAGAAGGAAACTATAGGTCAGTAAGACAATACAGAAGGTTACTAGGTCAGTAAGACATTACAGAAGGAAAGTATAGGTCTGTAAAACAATACAGAAGAAACTATAGGTCAGTAAATCAGTACAGAAGAAAGTAGGTCAGTAAAACAATACAGAAGAAACTATAGGTTAGTAAGACAATACAGAAGTAAACTATAGGTCAGTAAGACAATACAGTAAGCCACTATATGTCAATAAGACAAAACAGTAAGAAACTATAGGTCAGTAAGACCTTACAGAAGGAAACTATAGGCCAGTAAGACAATACAGTAGGAAACTGTAGGTCAGTAAGACAATACAGTAAGAAACTATAGATCAGTAAGACAATACAGTAGGAAACTAGGTTAGTAAGACAATACACTAGGAAACTATGGGTCAGTAAGACAATACAGTAAGAAACTATAGGTCAGTAAGACAATATGGAAGGAAACTATAGGTCAGTAAGACATTACAGTAGAAAACTATAGGTCAGTAAGACAATACAGTAGGAAACTATAGGTCAGTTAGACAATACAGTAGGAAACTATAGGTTAGTGAGAATACAGTAACTATAGGTCAGTAAGACAATATGGAAGGACACTATAGGTCAGTAAGACAATACAGCAGGAAACTATAAGTCAGTAAAACAATACTGTAGGAAACTATAGGTCAGTAAGACAATACAGTAGGAAACTATAGGTTAGTGAGAATACAGTAACTATAAGTCAGTAAAACAATACAGTAGGAAACCATAGGTCAGTAAGACAATAAAGAAGGAAACTATAGGTCAGTAAGACAATATGGAAGGAAACTATAGGTCAGTAAGACAATACTGTAGGAAACTATAAGTCAGTAAGACAATACAGAAGGAAACTATATGTCAGTAAGACAATGCAGTGAGAATAGTGGGGATGGCAGTAGTGAATGAAAGGAAGGAGGAGTAGGGGGTAGGGAAAGAGCAGCCGGCAAGGGTATAACATGGGTATTAAAAAAGTTTTTACCAAAACACTAAGTAATAATGATTATGGGTCACCGTTGCTGCATAAAGAGAATGATGTCCCTAGCACAGGGGGAAATACTGATCTTAATTGTATGTATGTAAATGCCAGAAGCCTTACAGGCAAATAGGGTGAACTAGAAATCCTTGCAGCAAGCAAACAGTATGATACTATAGGCATTACTGAAACTTGGTGGGATGAATCTCATGATTGGACAGTCAATCTAGAGGGTTATACGCTGTTCAGGAGAGACCGCTTAAATAAACGGGTGGAGGGGTATGTCTTTATGTAAAGCCGTTATTAAAACCTCATATACGGGAAGATATTCAAGAGGGGACTGTAAATACTATTGAGACGTTATGGGTAGAAATTGCATGCGGGGGTAAAGCAATAAAAATGTTATTGGGGTTATGCTACAGGACGCCTGGTATTAATGTGTCTGATGAGGAATTGTTACTGAAGCAAATTGAAAGAGCAGCAGGAGTAGGAGACATAGTAGTGATGGGAGACTTTAACTATCCAGAGATAAATTGGAAAATCCATTCATGTGATACTGCTAGGGGTAATATGTTTTTACACACACTAATGATATCTACTTCATTCAATTAATCGAGGAACCAACTGGTACAATGCAGTCTTATACTTGGTATTAGCAAACAATGGGGAAATGGTATCAAATATTATAGTAGGGGAGCCGATAGGAAACAGCGACCACGATATGGTCTCATTCAATATCAGCGTTCATAAGCAGTCCTATACTGGCTCAAGGATTGTAACAAAATATGCAAAAAAGAAATAAGAGCGGCTAAAGTAGAACCTGAAAAACTAGCAGCAAAGGAAAGCAAAGCAAATCCCCAAATAGTTTTTTTTAAATATATCAACAGCAAGAGATTAAAGAAGGAGAGTATATTGCCTTTAAAAGACAAGTTGGGAGTCTTATGCAAAAATGATAATGACATAGCGGACACACTAAATTAGTTTTTTTCAACAGTATTTACAAGAGAGGACCAAATGCAGGGACTAACACACAGGGGTTTATTTACTAAGATTCGTAATTTCCGAAAAAAGGTCAAAGTTCAATCACGAATGACATCGACAGTGTAAAACTGCAACTTTTTGAATGGATTACGACTAATTTACTAAACTGTCGTATTCGTGTTTTTCTTTGCTTCCGATGTCGATGTCATTCGTGTTTTTTTACCTAATTTAACGGCAGTGATTAGCAAAACACTGCCGTTTTTTTTTACAATCTCGGCCGGATTTGTGTGATCCGTGCTGGGTTTTTTTTTTTTTTTTTTTTAAAGTAAACAATGTAATTTTTTAAAAAAAAATGCGTGGGGTCCCCCCTCCTAAGCATAACCAGCCTCGGGCTCTTTGAGCCGATCCTGGTTGCAGAAATATGTGGAAAAAAATGACAGGGGTTCCCCCATATTTAAGCAACCAGCATCGGGCTCTGCGCCTGGTCCTGGTCCCAAAAATACGGGGGACAAAAAGAGTAGGGGTCCCCCGTATTTTTAAAACCAGCACCGGGCTCCACTAGCTGGACAGATAATGCCACAGCCGGGGGTCACTTTTATATAGTGCCCTGCGGCCGTGGCATCAAAAATCCAACTAGTCACCCCTGGCCGGGGTACCCTGGGGGAGTGGGGACCCCCTCAATCAAGGGGTCCCCCCCCCCAGCCACCCAAGGGCCAGGGGTGAAGCTCGAGGCTGTCCCCCCCCATCCAATGGGCTGCGGATGGGAGGGCTGATAGCCTTTGTTGTAAAATAAAAGATATTGTTTTTAGTAGCAGTACTACAAGTCCCAGCAAGCCTCCCCCGCATGCTGGTACTTGGAGAACCACAAGTACCAGCATGCGGCGGAAAAACTGGCCCGCTGGTACCTGTGGTACTATTACTAAAAAAATACCCAAAAAAACACAAGACACACACACCGTGAAAGTATAATTTTATTAAATACATACACACATACATACATACTTACCTTAAGTTCCCACGCAGGTCGGTCCTCTTGTCCAGTAGAATCCAAGGGGTACCTGTTGAAAAAATTATACTCACGAGATCCAGTGGTCCAGGCTCCTCGGCAAATCCAGGGTTAATCCACGTACTTGAATAAAATAAAAAACGCTGTCACGACCACGAACTGAAAGGTGACCCATGTTTGCACATGGGTCACCTTGCCCCGAATGCCAGAAACCCACTTTGCCTTCTGGCTAAGTGGGTTTCTTCAGCCAATCAGGGAGTGCCACGTTGTAGCACTCTCCTGATCAGCTGTGTGCTCCTGTCTTCACTGACAGGCAGCACACGGCAGTGTTACAATGTAGCGCCTATGCGCTACATTGTAACCAATGATGGGAACTTTCTGCCCTGCGGTTGACCTAAAGTGACGTCACCGCTCAGCAGAAAGTTCCCATCATTGGTTACAATGTAGCGCATAGGCGCTACATTGTAACACTGCCGCGTGCTGCCTGTCAGTGAAGACAGGAGCACACAGCTGATCAGGAGAGTGCTACAACGTGGCACTCCCTGATTGGCTGAAGAAACCCACTTAGCCAGAAGGCAAAGTGGGTTTCTGGCATTCGGGGAAAGGTGACCCATGTGCAAACATGGGTCACCTTTCAGTTCGTGGTCGTGACAGCGTTTTTTTATTTTATTCAAGTACGTGGATTAACCCTGGATTTGCCGAGGAGCCTGGACCACTGGATCTCGTGAGTATAATTTTTTCAACAGGTACCCCTTGGATTCTACTGGACAAGAGGACCGACCTGCGTGGGAACTTAAGGTAAGTATGTATGTATGTGTGTATGTAATAAAATTATACTTTCACGGTGTGTGTGTCTTGTGTTTTTTTGGGTATTTTTTTAGTAATAGTACTACAGGTACCAGCGGGCCAGTTTTTCCGCCGCATGCTGGTACTTGTGGTTCTCCAAGTACCAGCATGCGGGGGAGGCTTGCTGGGACTTGTAGTACTGCTACTAAAAACAATATCTTTTATTTTTCAACAAAGGCTATCAGCCCTCCCATCCGCAGCCCATTGGATGGGGGGGGGACAGCCTCGGGCTTCACCCCTGGCCCTTGGGTGGCTGGGGGGGGGGGACCCCTTGATTGAAGGGGTCCCCACTCCCCCAGGGTACCCCGGCCAGGGGTGACTAGTTGGATTTTTGATGCCACGGCCGCAGGGCGCAGTATAAAAGTGACCCCCGGCTGTGGCATTATCTGTCCAGCTAGTGGAGCCCGGTGCTGGTTTTAAAAATACGGGGGACCCCTACTCTTTTTGTCCCCCGTATTTTTGGGACCAGGACCAGGCGCAGAGCCCGATGCTGGTTGCTTAAATATGGGGGAACCCCTGTCATTTTTTTCCCCATATTTCTGCAACCAGGATCGGCTCAAAGAGCCCGAGGCTGGTTATGCTTAGGAGGGGGGACCCCACGCAATTTTTTTTAACAACAAAAAACACTTTCCCACCCCTTCCCATTGATATACATGCACGGATCTCATGGATCCCTGCATGCATCTCAAATCACGAATAAAAAAAGCAGGTCTGTTTTTTTTTAGGACTTTTTTGCGAATTGTAATTTTTCACGGCAGTGTTTTGTGTTTTTTTGCTTAGTAAATGACCGAGATTCGTATCTAAACAGGCGTAATTTGACCGATGGTGTATTCATTCGTAATTTTTTACCTGAACTAGCAAAAAATTACGAATGCCCTCATCACTGCCGTGATTAGTGTTTAGTAAATGACCGAGATTGACCGAGATGACACTTTGATGAAAAAACGGCATCTCGGTCAAAATCGGGAGCTTAGTAAATATACCCCACAGTCTCAATAAAGAGAATGTCCCACTGGTGCTTAACTGGCATGGTCAGATTTCATGCAACTGCGCCGTCCCACCCTGTCCCCCCGTTTTTGACGAGGAGATCCGTTCTGCAGATGTGCATAATATAATGTTTAAATATTTAAAAAAATACTATTTCAACGTGATTAAATAAGATAAATAAATAAAAAAATACAATGTTTTAACGCTTTTGAAGGGAAAAATCGTCCGTTAAGTGGTTTTAAGTGAGGAGGTAGTCTGTGACCGATTAAAATTTTTAAAGATTAATAAGTCACCGGGTCCCGATGGAATTCACCCTAGGGTTCTTATGGAGCTTCACTCTGAACTTGCAAGACCGCTATTTTTGATCTTTAAAGATTCAGTTATATCGGGTATGGTACCCAAAGACTGGCGTATAGCGGAAGTAGTGTCAGTATCTAAAAAGGGAAGTAAAGCTTAACCGGGTAATTATAGACCAGTTAGTCTTACATCTATAGTGGGGAAAGTATTGGAAGATATTCTGAGGGATAGTATTAGGAAGTTCAGTAAGGTCATTAAAAGGAATCAACATGGATTTGTGAAGGACAGATCATATCAAACCAACTTACTTGGCTTTTATGAAACCGTAAGTGCAAACCTTGATCAGGGTAAGGAGGTGGATGTAATCTTTTTAGACTTTGCCAAAGCGTTCGATACTGTACCACACATGCGACTTATCTATAAGGTACAAGGAATAGGGCTAGGGAGCACAATATGCACTTGGGTCAGAAATTGGTTAGATAATAGTTAGCAGTACGTTGTGGTTAATGAATCATTTTCAAATTGGACTGAAGTGCCAAGTGGTGTGCCGCAAGGGTCTGTACTAGGACCACTATTGTTCAACATTTTCATTAACGACCTAACAGTAGGTCTAGGGAACATGGTGTCAATTTTTGCAGACGATACCAAAAAGACTTAGGTGTTCACATAGATAGCAAACTAAGCAGCAGTACCCAAAGTCGGATTGCAGCAAAGAAAGCTAATAAGATATTAGCATGCATAAAACGAGGAATTGATGCAAGGGACGAGAGTGTTATACTCCCATTATATAAATCACTAGTGAGGCCACATCTTGAATACTGTGTACAATTTTGGGCACCATACTACAAAAAGGATATCCTGGAGTTAGAAAAGGTTCAGAGGCGGGCGAACAAACTAATTAAGGGCATGGAGATGCTGGAATATGAGGAAAGGCTTGCTAGGCATGTTTATACTGGAAAAGAGGAGACTAAGGGGACATGATCAACATTTGCAAATATATAAGGGAACAATACACAGAGCTTGCATGGGACCTGTTTATGGTAAGATCAGCACAGATGACACGTGGACACTCAGGTTAGAGGAGAGGAGACTCCGCACAAAGCGGGGAAACTGTTTTTTCACAGTAAGGACAATATGTGTTTGTAATTCCCTGCCTGAGAGAGTTGTAATGGCGGACTCAGTCAACACCTTTAAGAATGGGTTGGATAAATTCCTAATGGATAAGGATATCAAGGGTTATGGTGCGTAGTCACACACTATAGTTATTAAAAAAAAAGGAATAAACACAACGGCTGACAACCGCATCAGACAGAATTTAGTCCAAAAAATAGGATTTTGGTACTTACCATGTAAATCCTTTTCTTTGAATCCATAGGGGTCACTGGAGTACTTTTAGGGATATGGACGGTCGATAGCAGGGAGAGACGCATTTAAATATTCAAATATCCAACCTTCCTCCACCCTCCATACTCTCAAGTGCCTCAGTGTTTTTGTGCTGAGATGAACAGGAGCGAAAGAGAGGATGAACAATGGACAGTTACAACATTATAAAATAACGGTCAACTGGAAAGTTGACACCTAACATAACGGACAACTGAAAAGTTGACACCTAACATAACGGTCAACTGGAAAGTTGACCCGACAACCGATAATCACCGTAAGCTTCCAACAAGTTGGTGAGAATGTGTTACCATAAGATATACTGAACCTACCACAAGACAGGTGAAACTGCTCTGGGTGGGCGTCCAGTGCCCCCTATGGATTCAAAGAAAAAGATTTACCTGGTAAGTACCAAAATCCTATTTTCTTTTTCATCCACTAGGGGTCACTGGACTACTCTTGGGACGTACCAAAGTTTCCCCCTTGGGCGGGAGAGCTGGTTGTCACCTGTAATATTAGACAGCCAAAGCTAGATGCTGATGCCGCAAAGGTATTAAACTTGTAAAAGCGCACAAACGTCTGCCGTGACAACTATGTTGACCACCTGCTGTCACTGCCGTTCCCACAGAACGCGTGGAATGCTGAAATCAAATCAAGCGGTTGTAAACTAGTATGAAAAGAAGCCTGACGAATGTTCAGCTTAATTCCTCCAGCCTACCTCCAACTGGAATTTGTCCAAACTACGGTGACTGCATTATAAAGAGCAAGCAATGTATTCTATGTACTGTTGATATCGGCTACATAAATGCAAAGCACACGAACCACATTCACCATAACTGGAGTTTCTGAGCCCTCTGTAAATTTATGTGAAGAGAGGCTACTACCTCTGGTTGAATAACGGAATTATTTCGAAATTGCGCATTGTAATCTTTAAACATCAGATACGGGGGTTTGCATGACATCATTTAGAACACACCCTGCCGAAGTCCAGGCTAGAAGAAAACTGGTGTGTAATTGAGAAACCTAACAGCCCCTTGTTGGAAGAGTTCAAAAGGTGAGGACTCCAAAACCCTAAAAGTCTATTGAAGTCCCATGGAGCTGTAGGTGGTATAAATGAAGGTTAACTGTAAGGACACCCTGCAGAAACGTATGCGCTGTTGGCAAAAGAGCCAAATGGTGCTGAATGAAGTTCGTCAAACTAGAAACCGTCATCTTTAGTGTTCTTAAACCTAGTCCTCCACCTAACCCCGTTTGTAAACATAGCACCAGACGGAATCATTTGAAAGAAGATTTCAGAATCTTCCGAGCTTCACCCCATCCAACATAAGGTCGCTCAATCCTGTGATAATGAGCTGCTGTAACTGGCTTCCCAGCATGTAACATGCTTGGTATAACTGACAGTGGAATGCCCTCTCATTTTAAGAGAGTGGTTTCCATAGTCATCTCGTGAAACTCAACCGAGCTAACTTGGGGTAACGAAACTGACCCTTTTCCAGAAGGTATGGACGTAGCGACCGGCCATGGACTGTCTGTGAGTAGACAGTGAGGATCCGAGAACCCCGCTCTCAGATTCCAAAGAAGCGCCACTGAAATTAGTCGTGGCTTTTCTTACTTGATCCGCTTTATCAACAGAGTAAGCAGCGCGAATGCCACGCTATTGTACACTGCCCCCAGCCTTGTTTTGAACCTCTACTTGAGTGTCTGATGAATTGGCGAGATGCCAGTAGATCCACCCGTGTGAACCCCCACTGCTGGACTACGATCTGGAACACCTGTGTATGCAGAGACCATTTTATTTGGTGAAAAACCTGATGACTGTTCTAGTTGTCCATCACCTGGTGATGTTCAACTCAATCTAGGAATCGAGAAACCTCTCCCATGGGCATGGGGCTTCGAGTCCTTCTTTGTTGTTGATGTATGCGACTGCAGTCACGTTATTTGGCCAAATATGAAAGTTAGGAGCTGATTGGCTGGTGCAATTTATCACCCACAGTGAAATTTATCACTCATTGATAAATAAGGGTATTAGTGCGGACACCCGATCGACATAGCTCAGTGAGGACCAGAACTCCTGGACTCAAGCAATCCGCCAGCCTCAGCCTCTCAGGTAGCTGGGATTACAGACGCACGCCACCACGGCCGGCTTTGTAAGAAATGAACTGCCTGTGCAGAGACTTGTAAACAGGCCTGAGTTCTAGGCATTGACAGTAATCTTTTCTGGTCTGCACAGACCTTGAAATAGACCATGTTGGACTATAGTATCCAAACAGTTGAGAATTGTGTTAGTCGTCAGAATTATCCAATTCCAGACTCCAAATCTCTTATTCGAGTCCCCCCGCAGTGTAATTTTGTATTTGGAGCCATGAGAATATCGATACCCTGGACCCTGGTGCCAGTGGCCCCCTCTGCGAGCAGATTAAGCAGCAAAGGACTCGAATGAAGCATTCCAAAGTAGGATGTCTGGAAGATACTAGTATCTTTGCGAATAGTCGAATGCACCCAGTGCATGGAAACTGGCCGTGGTTAGAGTACTGCCAGTACCAGATGACAAATACTGTGATTTTACCGCTGTCAGGTAAAACTGCTAAACTAGGACATTGTACGGCGTAAAGCCTGCTGAAAAAACATGTATTGATACAAAGTCTTGAGCAGATTGTCTCAGTGCGGAACTATTTTCACTTCCATAGATCTGTGATGAGCAATCACCACAGACATCCCTTCCCCCAGACATCACTTCTTGTAAATACCGGAGGCACTGATAAGAGACCAAGTGGCAGTGACTGAGTGATAATGTTTTTGTTTTACCGCAAACTGAAAATGCGCGGTGGCCAAATTGGAATGTGTGAGTATTCAGTGAAATCATGAATTCCTGTGGACAAGACGCACAATCACGGACCACAGCAATTACATCTTGAATCTTTACAAAGTGACATATTGATTGGCTGGGCACAGATTCTAACTGAGGTCTGGAGGAGGTGCATAGAGGGAGGAGCCAGTGCACACCTGATAGTACCTAATCTTTCTTTTAGAGTGCCCAGTCTCCTGCGGAGCCCGTCTATACCCCATGGTCCTTACGGAGTACCCAGCATCCACTACAGACTACGAGAAATAGAATTACCGGTGAGTAAATTCTTATTTTTTTGTGTGATTTTGTTGTCAGCACATTCAACTATGTAAAGAACAAAGTATTTAATAAGAATATTTAATTCATTCAGATCTAGGATGTGTTATTTTAGAGCTGACCGCCGCGTACCAGAGGATCGGGATAGCGCTGCTGCTGAGAGGCGGTAACGTGATGGGAGCCGTGCTGTGTGGAGCCGGGGATCTTGCTGTGCAGCGTGACGTCGGCCAGCGGCGGCAGTGAGATGTGACCGCTGCTGGGAGCCGCGCTGCCGTCAGCCAAGTGTGACCGCTGCTGGGAGCCGCAATTGGGCTCAAGGAAGCTGAAGAACTGTGGAGCCTGACGGCGCCCAGTGGTGGCAGATAAAGCTGTCCGCGGCTGGTCGCTGGGGAGCGCTGCGAGGCACAGTGATCTAGGGAGAGTGTGCAGGAGCTGCTCTGTCCCTGCCTTTAAGTCCACAGCAGCGTCCCTGGGGAGAGGGTATCGGGCGCAGCGCCTGTAACCCCTCTCAGTAGTGAAATTACACACACACGGAGCGGCGGCAGCGTGAGCTGACCATCTGCTCTATACTCGCTGCACCTGCGGGGTCTGGAGGCAATGATGGGCCTTCTCTGTAACATTGGTCCTGCTTCTGCAGCCATGGCTGAGTCAGCATTTGCTGATAAGGTCTATGGCGGCACTTCTCTTATAAGCGCTGACAAGCCTTATGCTGCTATAGCAGCACACACAGTCCCGGACCCACGCTAATTAAGGTAAGCTGGGAAGGGACTGGAAGGAAAAAGTTAAAAATAAAAATAGAAGGGGGGCGTGGCCACGGCAGCACAGGAGTAGGAAGCAGATCCCGGGAGCTCCCTGGATTAAACATCCTCCTGTAATATCCTGGCCCCTTTGGTGTGCCTGAATACCCTGCTTTTCTTCCCTACGCTGCAGGGCACCGGCAGGCGATTTCCCCGCTCTCCCCGGGGTCTGTACGGCCGAGGAGACATACTTCCGGATTTGCGGCCTACACCTCCTCCGGATCCCCGGCCTCAATTTTGGAGATTCCCGGCCCCACTGCTCTGGACTGCTGCTTCCAGTCATAGAGGGAACACTCTCACTTAAAGGCTGACTGATATGTAACTGGTGAGTGACTTCTACCTCCTGGGATCAAATTACACTTTGACTTCAGTTGCTGTCTTATTTTACATACTAAATAACTGCATCGCTCCTGCTCTCACCTATATTCTGGGACGCTGCCAGTACTTTCTTTTACATTTGCCTACTACTTTGGAGACCAGCTGCGGATGTGTTTCTGCTTATTACAACCCTAAAATTCACTCATTGCTGAAGTCTCCTTCTACGCTTTTGACCTGAGATTATACCGGAGTGTCTGTTACTACCTATTGTCCGTCATGGTTCGGGACGGCCAGCGCACGGCTGCGGCGAAGCTGGAGAAATTTGCCAGACAACCTAACCCACTAAACCAACGGGCCTCGCAGGCCGCTTCGCAGGGGGCCTCTCCGTCCCACTCCTACTCCCCACCTGCAACAGCTGCTGAATCCCCTAACACACCCGCAGCTCCATCTCTTCAACAAGTGCTGGAGGCAATAGCTGGATCGGAACAGCGTCTTTCAGATAAGATGGAGAAAGTGCAGTGTGATCTCTCACTGCTTCGGCAGGACGTCCAGCGCATACGAGAGAGAGTGGGAGAGGCAGAAACCCGTGTCTCGAATCTGGAGGATATGTGCGGTCCTATGAAACAATCTATTTCCACGGTAACCCAGCAAGTAACATCCCTTCAATCCAAATTACTAGACATGGAGGGTCGGCTGCGTAGAAATAATGTGCGATTTGTGGGCCTGCCGGAGAAGGAGGAGGGCTCCCAGCCTGAGGTCTTCCTGGAGTCATGGCTTAAGGAACTGTACGGCGCTGAATCCTTCACGGCACAGTTTACGGTGGAGCGTGCACACCGGATACCATCTCGTCCTCTACCTCCTGGCGCCCCTCCGCGCACCTTCATCGCCAAATTTCTGCATTATAAGGACCGTGACTCGGTCCTCCGGTTGGGACGCACAAAAGGCCCCCTTACCAGAAACGGGGTTACCGTGTCTGCTTTTCCTGATTTTGCCGCGGAAGTCCAGAAGGATCGAGCCCAGTTTATGCCTATCAAGAGGCGCCTCAGAGACCTGAACGTCTCCTACTCTATGCTATTCCCCTCCCGACTCCGGGTGGTAGCGGACGGGGAAACCAAATTCTTCAATTCCCCTAGAGAGGCGGCCCAATGGCTGGACAGATATGCTCCGGGAGCGCGCCAGATGGCCCCGGATTGAGGCCCTGCACTGTCTAATGATCGGTTGGGACCACCAGAGGCATCTACCCATTGTCCAGGGAGCCCCCCCTTGGCGTTGGTGGCTCAGGACTTTTCTTTTCTTTCTCTTGATCGCTTGACTTTGGTTAAGGGTTTTGTTTAGTATTTAGCCCTTGAGAGATAGAAACGATAGTTTGGGATTTAAGTATGCCGAAGTTAGGGGTGGTATACGGGGAGGGGGGGGAGAGTTCAGCGAACAGCTTGTTGCTGTGCCTTACACAAGTTTTTTTCTTTCTATAGTTTGTTATTTTTCTCATGCTTAAATTTGTTTTGGAGTACATTCATTTTGATGTGGGAAGTATGTCTGATGCATTGGATACTGTCGATTAAGAATCAGGGATTGAGTAGTATAGCACTGTTATTACCCTCACTAACAATTTCCAGGAATATTCGCTGGACTGTATCTTTAGGTTACTACATAGAATATTACCAGATCTATGGCTAATTTGAAATTTCTGACATGGAATGTTCGAGGTTTAAATAATAAGATAAAGCGTTCCTTAGTATTAACTACACTTCGGAAATATGGCCCGGATGTTGCATGTCTCTGCGAGACTCACTTGGAGGGGAATAGGTTACTGTCACTTAGAAGACCCTGGGTGGGCTGGGCCTATCACGCTTCTCACTCCTCTTCCTCCAGGGGTGTGTCAATCCTGATAAAGAAATCGGTCCAATTTGAGCTGGTATCGGTCAAGACTGACAAATACGGTCGATTTGTGTTCCTTGAATGTAGACTAAGTTCCCAACCCTACTACATACTGGCGGTTTATATCCCCCCCCCATTCTCGTACGATGTACTACAGCAGGCCGCTTCATTCATAGCCTCCTCTCCGGACACCCCGGTAATCTGCTTGGGTGACTTTAACAATGTCATGAATTTAGCTTTAGACAGATGGCGCTCTCCGCAGGCTGCTGGGGTCCGCTCTAGTCCTACTAAATTTGCTGATTTTCTGAATAATTTGCAGTGGGTGGATGTGTGGAGAGCTCGGCACCCTACGACTAGACAGTTTTCATGCTTCTCTGGCACGCATGGTTCGTTCTCCAGGATCGATCTGACCCTACTCTCCCCCGTTCTTCTCGCTAGGGTGGTTGACGTCCAATACGAGGCCCGGGGTATATCTGATCACTCCCCTATGGTGTTGACTCTCGCTATGGTGAGCCAGAGGGGTCAATCTTATTGGAAACTGCATCCTTCCTGGCTGCTGCAAATAGGTGACTGCTCTGACCAGGTGACTCAGTGGGAGGGATACTTTACTGACAATGTAGGCTCGGCCCCCGGAACAGTGGTTTGGGATTCATTTAAGGCATTCCTAAGGGGAACGTATATTAGACGTATTTCTGCCCTCAAAATGTCCTGCAGGGAGAGAGAGCGAGCCCTTGAGAGTGACGCCAGGGATTTGGAATCTAGATACTTGGTGGATGGCACCCCTGCGCTGAAGGTACGCTGGCTGGCGGCCCAGTCGGCATGGGTGGCTCATCTGTCTGATAAAAACTCGCGCTCGCTTCTATTTCAGGCTACTAATATTTACATGCAGGGCGATAGGCCAGGTGGCCTGTTGGCTCGATTGGTGCACAGTGACCGCCCAGGTTCTACAATTGCTCAGATGACCGGTAGCGATGGCTCCCTTGTGAACACCACGCCGGAAATTGCGCAGCTATTCCGCTCCTACTATGCTGAGGTCTACAGTTCACAACTGGTAGACTCGACATCAGACCTCTCCGCTTATTTAAGTAATATTCCCCTACCCTCACTCCCCCCGGAGGCCTCTGAGATGCTGGAGGCACCCTTAACTCTGGAAGAGGTAACGGCGGCTATTGGCTTGTCTCCCAGCGGCAAGGCACCGGGCTATGACGGCATCCCTTCAGATACAAGACCCACATTGATTTCTTCGGTCCTAGGCTTCACGCCCTGTATTCTGATATTTTTGTTAATGATCAACTTCCCCCCTCTATGGCGGAGGCGATTATTATAGTGATCCCGAAGCCCGGAAAAGACCCTAGATCCCCAGAATCCTATAGACCGATATCATTGATTCCCACTGACGCTAAGATCCTGGCAAAGATTTTAGCAGTTCGACTCAACACCGTAATTACTTCCATTATCCACTCTGACCAGACCGGCTTTATGCCAGGGATGTCCACTTCTATTAACCTACGTAGATTATATACCATCTTACAAATCCCATATGACTTCCCCTCTGACTCGGTAGTGGTCTCACTGGATGCCGCCAAGGCATTTGACTGTATCGAGTGGTCCTATCTATGGGAGGTCATGACAGCTATGGGTTTCGGGCCTAATTTTATAAAATGGATTAAATTGCTTTATCAGCACCCGACTGCCAGAATCTCAGTGAATGGCTATATCTCTCCCTCGTTCCGCCTGTTTCGCGGGACCAGGCAGGGATGTCCTCTGTCCCCAACCTTGTTTGCCCTGGCCATCGAACCCTTGGCCTGTCTAATAAGGTCCCACCCAGGCGTGGTGGGCATTCATACCGGCCCTCGTGAGGATAGGATTGCCCTTTACGCTGACGACATGCTGTTGTTTCTGCAGGATTACACCAGGTCTATGCCTACAGTGTTGCAATTGATTGAGGAGTTCGGTGTATATTCAGGCCTTCATATTAACTGGTCTAAGTCCTCTATTATGCCTGTGATTGCCCCCCCCCCCTGCTGCTCCTAAAATCTCCCTACCGCTATGTTGGACGGCGAAATTTAAATATCTTGGGATTCAGGTAACCAATGACCCCTCTGACTTTACACCTTTGAACCTTGATCCGATCATGCAACAAATTACTCGTAAATCCAAGACTTGGTGTAAGCTTCCATTGACTGTATCTGGCAGGGTCAGCCTCGTAAAAATGATAATACTACCTAAGATTCTATATGTGGTTCTGCAATCCCCTGTATATATTCTTCCATCCTTCTTTAGAAAATTGACTAGTGTCCTGTCTTCTTTAATATGGGCTAGCAAACGTCCTAGAATACAACTGAACACTCTCACCAGGCTGCGCAGCGACGGAGGTCTGGCCTTGCCAAACTTTCAGATGTACTACTCTGCCGCTCAGCTGTCTCATATTAGTGCATGGGTACAGGATACTGGCGTCACTTCTCTACACTGGGTATTTGTCCAATGCTACTTCCCCGACTTATCCCCCCTGCAGGTGTTGCTGAGTGGGAGCTTGGCCCGGTTCCTCCCTCCTCTTATATACCAAGCCATGAAGGTGTGGCAGGCACTAAAAATTCTTTTGAAATTTGATGGATTGGACCCGGACACCCCCCTCTGGTATTCTAAATGGCTCCCTGAACTGTATGCGCTCGAGGGGAGGGAAGTTTGGGCCCCTAAATCAGTGATTTCCATAAATCACCTTTATACGGATAATACGCTCAAATCCTTCCAACAACTAAAAGATGAGTTTAATTTGCCTAACTCCTATTTTTTTAGATACCTCCAGCTCAGACATGCCTTGCAGTCCCAATTCGCCAATTCCCCCCCTAAAATTATACAATTTCCCGTTAAGACCTTTGTAAGTATGCTGGGTCGAGTTAAGATGATTTCCCATGCTTATGGTTATCTACTCGCCAAACTCCATATAGATCCTTTGACACGTCTCCGTGTCAAATGGGAGCAGGATCTGGGCCCCATAGATGAAGAGAACTGGGCCCTTGCTTTGGAAACTCCGTGCACGGTTACCAAATCCATCAGGTATCAACAGATACAATACTTCCTTTTGCATAGAATATATATGACCCCGGCCAGACTGGCCAAATTCGGGACGGGTCGTGTGGGTGACTGCCCTAAGTGTGGGATGACTGCAGGTACTTTTTGGCACCTCATTTGGGATTGTCCGGTGCTGCGGGCTTTCTGGGCGGGGGTCGGATCGATTCTGGGGAACACAGGGGTGGACGAGGCCATGCTTACTCCGCAATTTTGCATCCTGGGAATGGGTAGCTCTGACTTTGTGTCTGGTCCAGAGGGCCTATATGCTCGCAACATATGTGCAATGGCGAAGGTGAGCATTGCGAGGCTATGGATGGCCCCTAAGGGCCCTACACTCCCCGCTCTTAAGGCACTAATAAACGACACTGTTTTTAAGGAACGATACATTTATATGAAACACAATGCCTCCGCTAAATTTGAAAGAATTTGGTCTCCATGGCTGGAATCCATATACTCCGTCCCAGACCCTACAACTTAATGGTGATAGGGTTACTAACAGGTCCTGGATTTGCCAAGTTATGATCTTCTAGGGCCATAGGCTTCCTTCTCACCCAATGGGTTGTGAATGAGAGAGTGGCTCTGTGCCCATCTGGACAGGGTAGGATTTAGAGTGCTAGTATCCCCCAATGCGTCCTCTTCCCCATAATGTTTTTTGTCTCTTTGTTTTTTTAATTTTTTTATTTCTGGGGTTCTCTGTGTTTGGTTTCTGATTGTTTTCTTCTCTTTTAAAGGGTTTTACTCGGACGGATTGTCCGTAAGAGTTATATTTGAGGGGGGGGAAACAAAACAAAGTATAATGTGATTTCATGAATACTAGAGTGTACGGATAATGCAAAATAATGGTATATATAACTGTACATTCCTATGCGCCTATGAGCAAATGACATAGTTTGAAAATAAGTCGAAAGTGAATGCTGTTCCCCGATGAGGACATGTCATTACGTGTTTAATGTGTTCCTGTTATGCAATGTCTGTATGCAAACTACTCTCCTTCGAAATAAAAATACTTTATTTAAAAAAAAAAAATAATAGAAGTCCTTGCAGACTTCAGGAACGGCTCCTCCCGACTCGAAGACACAAAAAACACTGAGGCACTTGGGAATATGGATGGTGGAGGAAGGTTGCACATTTGAATATTTAAATGTGTCTCTCCCTGCTATCGACCGTCCCTAAGAGTACTCCAGTGACCCCTAGTGGATGAAAAAGAATTAATACTGCACAGGAGACCACAAATAGGTCAAATTTGATGGACAAATTGTCTTTTTTTCAACCTTGGATACTATGTTACTATGTAATACAGAAGGAAACTATAGGTCAGTAAGACAATATAGTAAGAAACAATAGGTCAGTTAGACAATACAGTATTAAACTGTAGATCAGTAACACAATACATTAAGAAACTATAGGTCAGTAAGACAATACAGTAGGAAACTATAGGTCAGTAAGACAATACAGAAGGAAATTATAGGTCAGTAAGACAATACAGAAAAACTATAGGTCAGTAAGACAATACAGTAGGGAAATAGGTCAGTAAGACAATACAGTAGGAAACTAGGTCAGTAAGACAATACAGTAAGAAACTGTAGGTCAGTAAGACAATACAGTAGTAAACTGTAGGTCAGTAATACAACACAGTAGTAAACTGTAGGTCAGTAAGACATACAGTAGTAAACTGTAGGTCAGTAAGACAATACAGAAGGAAATTATAGATCAGTTAGACAATACAGTAGGAAATTAGGTCAGTAAGACAATACAGTAAGAAACTATAGGTCAGTAAGACAATACAGTAGGGAACTGTAGGTCAGTAAGACATTACAGAAGGAAATTATAGGTCAGTAAGACAATACAGTAGGAAACTTCTAAAAAGCCTTTTGAAACAAGTTCCTCCTAACACCGCACAACTGCTCAGTGCGCAGACATTTGTGCGCAAAATAAAAAACTTGCAGTAAAACCTATGGAGAATTAGCACTAAAAACTTTTTGCGGCTAATTGGATGGGGAGTTTTTGCGATGAACTGAATTCCCCCATTAAGTGTTTATACATACAGTATGATGTTACATTGAGATTACCGCTGGAGGAAACTCTGCCACAATATTATTGAATATGTCATTTAGCCCATCCTCGTATGGGTGTAATATATCAATATATTCTTACTGAACAGGATTACCAGCACTGAATCAATTATCACCCAATATAATATACATGCCGATGTTTAACAACAAATACACTTGTTTTTTTATTACTTTATTCACCTTTATACATTTACCTTTGTGTTTTATATATCACTGATTTATCTTACATACTTTACTGTACTTAATAAAGGTTATATATTAGTGCACAAACAGGGCAGCACTTTCTCTTCTTTGCTGTTTTATTATTGCAACCATGTCACCTCTAGTAATCCCACACGAGCGTCCATGTCTCCTCCAGTAATCCCACACGAGCGTCCATGTCTCCTCCAGTAATCCCACATGAGCGTCCATGTCTCCTCCAGTAATCCCACACGAGCGTCCATGTCACCTCTAGTAATCGCACATGAGCGTCCATGTCACCTCTAGTAATCCCACATGAGCATCCATGTCACTTCTAGTAATCCCACATGAGCATTCATGTCACCTCTAGTAATCCCACATTAGCGTTCATGTCACCTCTAGTAATCCCACATGAGCGCCCATGTCACCTCTAGTAATCCCACATGAGCGCCCATGTCACCTCTAGTAATCCCACATGAGCGCCCATGTCACCTCTAGTAATCCCACATGAGCGTCCATGTCACCTCTAGTAATCCCACATGAGCGTCCATGTCACCTCTAGTACTCCCACATGAGCGTCCATGTCACCTCTAGTAATCCCACATGAGCGCCCATGTCACCTCTTGTGATCCCACCCATGTCACCTCTAGTAATCCCACATGAGCGTCCTTGTCACCTCTAGTAATCCCACATAAACGTCCATGTCACCTCTAGTAATCCCACATGAGCGTCCATGTCACCTCTAGTAATCCCACATGAGCGCCCATGTCACCTCTTGTGATCCCACCCATGTCACCTCTAGTAATCCCACATGAGCATCCATGTCACCTCTTGTGATCCCACATGAGCGTCCATGTCACCTCTAGTAATCCCACATGAGCGTCCATGTCACCTCTAGTAATCCCACAAGATCGTCCATGTCACCTCTAGTAATCCCACACGAGTGTCCATGTCACCTCTAGTAATCCCACACGAGCGTCCATGTTACTTCTAGTAATCCCACACGAGCGTCCATGTCACCTCTAGTAATCCCACACGAGCATCCATGTCACTTCTAGTAATCCCACATGAGCGTCCATGTCACCTCTAGTAATCCTACATGAGCGTCCATGTCACCTCTAGTAATCCCACATGAGCGTCCATGTCACTTCTAGTAATCCCACATGAGCATTCATGTCACCTATAGTAATCCCACATTAGCGTTCATGTCACCTCTAGTAATCCCACATGAGCGCCCATGTCACCTCTAGTAATCCCACATGAGCGCCTATGTCACCTCTAGTAATACCACATGAGCGCCCATGTCACCTCTAGTAATCCCACATGAGCGTCCATGTCACCTTTAGTAATCCCACATGAGCGTCCATGTCACCTCTAGTAATCCCACATGAGCGCCCATGTCACCTCTTGTGATCCCACCCATGTCACCCCTAGTAATCCCACATGAGCGTCCATGTCACCTCTAGTACTCCCACATGAGCGTCCATGTCACCTCTAGTAATCCCACATGAGCGCCCATGTCACCTCTTGTGATCCCACCCATGTCACCCCTAGTAATCCCACATGAGCGTCCATGTCACCTCTAGTAATCACACATGAGCGCCCATGTCACCTCTAGTAATCCTACATGAGCGTCCACGTCACCTCTAGTAATTCCACATGAGCGTCCACGTCACCTCTAGTAATTCCACATGAGCATCCACGTCACCTCTAGTAATCCCACATGAGCGTCCACGTCCCCTCTAGTAATCCCACATGAGCGTTCAGTATTGATCAAGCTCCAGTCTAAGAATCCTAGCTTTTTTTGTTTTTTAATAAACATAAAAGCAATGATTACAAGTAAAAAATGTCAGTTATAGAATTATATATTGTATCCTGTAACACCCTGGGTCTTGTCTACTCATTTTATATTTCCATAATGTATTTTATTTCCAGCAGATGGACACACAAGCAGGAACATCTCAGAAGGACATCTAATGTTATCCCCGGATTGTGACATAAAAGATAATGACAGTAGACAGGAATCTCCAGGAGATATCCCCATTACCCCAATTATACATCCAGCTCTATCAGCTGATCCCCCTGATCCTGGGGAATGTTCTCCTGATCACTCTGATATTGGTGCATCTGTTACAGCTCTGAGAGTAGATACAGTGTTTCCCTGTTCTATAGATGCCAAATGTTTTACACAGAACACAAAGCGTATTACCAATCAGCCAGCTAAGGCAGGTGAGAGGCCACTGATATGTTCTGAGTGTGGGAAATGTTTTACATATAAATCACATCTTGTTACACATCAGAGAAGTCACTCAGGTGAGAGGCCGTATTCCTGTTCTGAGTGTGGGAAATGTTTCGCACATAAATCAGTTCTTGTTACACATCAGAGAAGTCACACAGGTGAGAAGCCGTATTACTGTTCTGAGTGTGGGAAATGTTTTGCATGGAACTCAAATCTTGTTACACATCAGAGAAGTCACACAGGTGAGAAGCCGTTTTCCTGTTCGGAGTGTGGGAAATGTTTTGCATATAAACCAGTTCTTGTTACACATCAGATAAGTCACACAGGTGAGAAGCCGTATTCCTGTTCTGAGTGTAGGAAAGGTTTTGCACGGAAGTCAGATCTTGTTGCACATCAGAGAAGTCACACAGGTGAGAAGCTATTTCCATGTTCTGAGTGTGGGAAATGTTTTACACAGAAATCAGCTCTTGATAAACATGAGAGAAGTCACACAGGTGAGAAGCCGTATTCCTGTTCTGAGTGTAGAAAATGTTTTGCACGGAAATCAGCTCTTGTTACACATCAAAGAAGTCACACAGGTGAGAGGCCATTTTCCTGTTCTGAGTGTGGGAAATGTTTTACACAGAAATCAGCTCTTGTTACACATCAGAGAAGTCACACAGGTGAGAAGCCATATTCCTGTTCTGAGTGTAGGAAATGTTTTCCACGGAAATCAGATCTTGTTTTACATCAGAGAAGTCACACAGGTGAGAAGCCATTTCCATGTTCTGAGTGTGGGAAATGTTTTACACAGAAATCAGCTCTTGATAAACATGAGAGAAGTCACACAGGTGAGAAGCCATATTCCTGTTCTGAGTGTGGGAAATGTTTTGCATCTAAATCACATTTTGTTATTCATCAGCATACTCACACAGGTGAGAAGCCGTATTCCTGTTCTGAGTGTGGGAAATGTTTTACACAGAAATCAGCTCTTGTTACACATCAGAGAAGTCACACAGGCGAGAAGCCGTACTCCTGTTCTGAGTGTGGGAAATGTTTTACACAGAAACCAGCTCTGGTTACACATCAGAGAAGTCACACAGGTGAGAAGCCGTACTCCTGTTCTGAGTGTGGGAAATGTTTTGCATGGAAATCAGTTCTTGTTAATCATCAGCGATTTCACAGGTGAGAAGCCATTTTCATGCTGTGAGAGAAATAAATCCGGTCTTGTTGAACATATTAGACATTACCCATTACGGAACCATTTACATCTTCTGGAGTATATTTATCACTGTCATGCAATGTTCCTCAAGGGCCAACCTCATCTCCTATGCTTTATGCAATATACATGCTACCATTGGGTGATATAATCAGATGTCATGGCCTGGTCTACCACTGCTATGCAGATGACCTGCTTTTTGCTCCATGTACTGAGAACCTAATACCAATCCTAAATGGTTGTCTAGCTGAGCTCCAGGGGTGGATGATGCCAGTTGGCTGTGACTCCGTCTTTGTGAAACATAATAGAAGCTCACCAACAAAGGACAAGACTACAGCTTTACCAACCATCAGGATTTATGCTTTGGTGTTCAGAATTGCTAAATACTGAACATGTGCTGAATCTTTGTGTTGTCCTGGTTTGTGGCTGACATAGACATCATGTATCTGCCACATACAAATCCTCGTTCTTTCATCTGTTTGACCATAGCCAGAACCAAGCACTTGATTCCCTCAGAAGTTCATAGACTACTGCAATGCCATCTACCTGGGTCACCCAGCAAAAGAATTGCAGAGCTTGCAGCTAGTACAGAATGCAGCAGCCAAGCTGTTACCTAACCAGCCCGTTCCTGCCTCCTAACACCCATTCTCTACTCCCTTCACCGGCTGCCTGTAAGATGACAAATCTATTTCATAATTGGCTAACTGACCTTCCCAGCCCAACATTACATGGTCCAAGGTACTAGAAGCAGCTTCTGCCTCCTTACTGCCCTGCTTGCTTGCTTCTACAGATGAAGGACAGTTACCAGCAGTACCAAGAATCTCCTGTCATTCATTTAAGGGTTGAACTTTTAGCTTTGCAGCCCTGACCCTGGAACTCACTGCCTTGCACAGTCCAAGAGGCCTCCACTCTAGAGACCTTCACAAGCAGACTGATGACTGTTACTCACACTATTCATTAATTTACCTCTATTTAGTTCCTAAATAATACATCCCAAATGCTTAGGTCTTTTTTCTGCTGTTTATTTTGTATCTTGTGTTTTGTGTAAATGTGAATGTCTAATACCAGTTTGCACAATCTGTATTGCTGCACGACAATATGGCGGCCATTGGAACGTGTTTTCACTTCTTCTAGTTTGCCTAACTTGTTGCAGACACTCATCTTGATCAGGAGTGTCGAGTGTTTTTTGTGATACAAGATCCTATCCATATATACCCTGTACATTACCATGTGCATTAGAATCACCAGGGTTCCATCTGCAGTGGTTTGTTGTATGTTACATCTATATGGTGCGGATACTCCCCTGTATTTCATAATAAAAGCTTTTGTTTGCATCTAATTATTACATTAAAGCTTTTATTTTGTTATCCGTTTTATATTCCCATCTGAGTAATTACGCCATAATGTCTAATCTCGGAGTGGACCCCAGAAGATGTGAAGAAACCTTGTAAGTGTTCCATCATTCTGTTACGTGTAAGCATACAGGTAAGTGATGGCACGGTGGTCACTGACCGTCACATTCAGGTGGTATAATGGAAGTGGGACTGTCTTGGCTTATTCTAGTCTACTGCAGAAATAAAAAATCAGCCTTTATCCTGCTTATAAAAATGACAAAGCCCATAAATCAAGCTTGGTCGGACAAGATAGAAGCCACATTAATGGTGGCACATCATATAGGCTGAGGACCCATGCTTCTGCTATATATGGAATAACTCTTCGCCCACAAAAATCTTCTCTTCACCATTCACAATGTCCACCATTGCCCCTTCAGAAGGGTCACAACTTTCCTTTGCTTGTTCCACCTACTCCACAGAGCCCATGACCACCTCCATGACCATTTCATGTTTATCTGGAGGCCAGGCATCTGGGAGGTTTGTGGCCTGAGATAGCCACAGAACCACCAGGTAGTGGGCAAGAAGAATTCACAGCCTCCCCAGGAACTGGAGAGCCCAAGGATCTACCCCACATGAGGCAGAGAAGGGTCAACCATAGGGTTTGGCTTGCCTATTTCCTTCCTAAAAACTGCTCTTTACCCAGTTTGGTACCTGTGGGATCCAACTCCAATTTCCCTTGAGAGTCCTTACCCTCACTAATCCCTTCTGAACCTACCAGATCCTTCCCCTTCCAACCACTCCTCCTTTTTAAGCTTTCACCACCTGCTGTGTGAGTCCCATACAACTACTCCATTCCTTGACTCATTGGTGTAGCAACCCCCTTCTCCCCACCCCCACCACACTGCTATACTGCAGTTAAGCTGTGAGACTTGCTGCTAGCAGTACTCACTACTCAGCACACACTCACATCATGATTACACAGCTGTGCCAGATATACTGTCTCACTGACAACCAGGATGAGACACTCCCAGAAAGGCATGTATGTATGAGTACGGAGAGAGTGGGAGCAGTGGGGCTACATGACTGACAGCTGAGCCTGTCACGTCAGTGAGGTGACAAAATGCAAGATATAATTACCTAGCTAAATCAGGCGCTAATGCAATGTTACATGTATTAAATGAGCACCAAATATATTGATTATTAGATAGCAGCTCCTATGCGGCAACTGGATGCCTTAGACAATATAGATTGTTTAAGTTTCAATAGAGACATAAAAGAGCGCTGATGGTATGTAAATAAAAATATTTCTAATATTTATTACAGTTCAACACAATAAAAACAGTTCTGCCAATAATAACCAGATAAAATGTAGCCACAATATTTCTGATTGTATATAAACTGTATACAGATTCAGCTGTAATCACTCATGTTAGATCAGTTGTATTTAAATGCAATTGAATCAGCTGATATGTGCAGTACTGCGGTCCATTAATTAACATATTAGAGTGTAGGAGTACTCCAGTTTATGTATATACCAGAGGGATCCCATTGTATTAAAGTGGATAATTTAAGTAGTTCAGTATCCTCACTTATAGGTCAGTGTTCTCACCCAATGTTGGTAATCTCCGCTGGTTCCCGTCAATAGCAAAGTGCAGTGTGAGCTACAAGCGGCTGCAGGTATCCCTCACAGATGGACCAGAGGGAGATGCCACGAGCTCCGATGATCAGTCTGCAGACAGGGCGTCTCAGCACAGCGGCGGGCGGTATCATTCTGTCCCATGTGACAGCGGTGAGGATCAATGAAATTGTTTATAGTGTATGAATCTCCTTCAATGGACCGACAGTAGCTACAACCCTCAACGCGTTTCTCCGCCACAGGCAAACGGCGGTTTCCTCAGGAGATATGAATACCCAATGAAGAAGTAAATGCTTATTTAAACCGTTTGTATCCAATTGGCTTTTGAGTGGTGATATGCACACCTGAGTGAATGCTCGGTGTTGCTTAATTTGTATAGAGTTGATCCACATGATGTAATTAATACAGGTGCTCTTTTGTTAAAAAGAAAAAGGAACTATACAGATAATATCAAGCTTAAACAATAAAATTAGTACTTATAGTAGATAGTGGTGGGAAAACAAAGAACACACTAAGCCCCATATATATGTATATACAGATAGAATTTCTAATGGACAGATACCTAATATGTCGCTTTATTACTTTGACATTAAATATGTCTTGCTTTATAGAGATTATTTTTTATATATAGTTTGAATATTTATCATCCTCTCTATTCCTTTGAAGGGGTTTCGTGTTTCAAGTTATTCCCACCACTTTCTGAAAACACATTCAATATAAAAAGGAATCTCTGAGTATAACCATTAATTTAATTAGAAAGCTCCAAGAAACAAGTATTTCAAAAGAGCTCATAATAACTAGACAGCTAAAATAGCTCAGTGAGTAAGTAACTGAGCACCAGTGAGAGATGTCATCAGTTCAAATCCAACCTAGACTCAATTACTTTATATAGAATTCTATATTGTTTTTATGTTTACAGCCATTTAGAATGGTTGAAGCGCACCCCAATAGTTGTTATTGGGGAATACATTTATATTATAGGTTTAATCTATTAGGTACGTATATTGAGAAGAGGCAACAAATAAATCACAAGTTGTGGCAAGATTAAGGTGGAGGAAATACCTACAGCTGTATAAACTATTTATAACCCACCCAAAGCATATCGGACCAAACCACTATATTCAAAATAGTAGGAGAGAAAATATTCAAATAGATGTTCCTAAGATATACAGATAATAATAATTAAATAGAAAAATCTTTTCTGAATCATCAGTCGTTGTGACAGAGACCATCTGAGTTAGCCATATGCATCGTCATATTCAGTGTAAATTGGTGAAAATATATATATATATATATATATATGAGTCTATTGTTGCTCATATCACACTAGCCAAAGAATAATCCAGAGATAGATACAAAGTACCATGTGTATAATATACTCCATAGATATCGCAAAGGATATATATGTATGTATAGACTAAGTTTCTTAACAGAAGGATAAGAAAACAGCAAGGGGAAAAAAAGGGGGGAGGGAAGAAGAAAAAAAAGGAAGCTATAGGATAAAATAGAATAACATACAGATATTGATTCATATATTATTCAGCTCAATGTTTTCGTTGAGACCTAGAGGGAACAAAGTATCTATCATACAAATCCAGTATGCTTCCCTCTTACAGAGGAGGTTATATCTATCCCCACCTCGGAATGTCTGTTTTATATGTTCAACTCCCTGTATGGACAGAACCCCACAATCACCTCCATGGAGTGAGCAAACATGTCTAGGTACGCTGTGTTTAGTTGACTTTTTAAGAATTAATCTTCTATGTTCTAAAAACCTAGGGAGCGTATTGTTCTACCGACATATTGGCAACCGCAAATGCAGGAGATTACATAAACCACAAATGTTGTCAGGCAGTTTATATTGCCCACTATATCGAAATATTCTTTAGTTCTATATGATAAGAATTATGATCGTCAGTGAGGTGGATGGGGCATCCCATTCCCAGCTGGAACAGCACACTATATGTAAGAGCCGGAGCGGTGCAGGGCTACTGGCTGACAGCCTAGCATCTCGGTGCAGCGGCAGAAGTCTGTAAATGATGGGAAATAACATCTGGCCCATGGCTACAGTGAGGAAATGAGAGGTCTGTGACAATATAGCTATGCCTCATTTCTTATGTCAGATATGTGCTTTTTATCCCCATGTCCCTATACATTCAATTCATCTGTTTCCTCATTCTCCATAACATGTCCATTACTGCTCACCCAATATTGTGTTTAAATCAACCTTAATATTGTTAATATATCCAATTGTGTTACATTATCTGTTACCCTTTGGATAATGTATTCATGTTAGACTTAGTTTTCTATTGTTTACTACCACCACGGTGGACCCTCAAAGGGTGAGTCATATAAGGTACCATTGTCCCTTTTTGTTTACTCCCTATTGTCCAACAGTGAGCTGACCAGACATGGTTGCTCTCTGGCTGATGTAATCACCTTGATTAGAATATGTATTGTATTCCAATGCTGTAAGATCCTTAGACAAAGAAGTCACACACACCCCATGTAATATGAAGCTTCTGGGGGTATAAGAAGAGCTAACCAGAGAGCTGAAAGAGATTCTATGCTCCTTGACTAAGAAGTGATGTTCTGCCAGGAATTTGTGGTGGGAATTGTCATGTGGAATTGGATTACAGAGGTGTGCTGAGCTGTTTATAACCCATTCTGTTCAATAAACCACTGTTGGTTTTTCATCTACCACTGTGCCTGAGTGATTTGGAACCTAGTATCTTCACAGCTACTATCGATGGCGGGTAACTACCTGGCTCTCTTCCTTTGATGGTAAAACTAGATATCACGTATAGTCCATCAATGATTCCTGATCATCAATGGTTGATGGCCAATCCTAGACCAGACCCTGAGAGACCACAGCCACCACCAGATCCACAATGTGTACCTAGAAGCTGCCACATCTGGCACTTTGTTACCCGCCCTCAGATCTACCTTCTCCTACAGAGCCACCTCTCCACATCTAAGCTGGAACTCTGCAGGTTTCCTTCACCACCAGCTTTGATCTCCTTTGCATCAGCATCCCAGCCAGCCTCACACAGGTCCATGGAATCAGCATTATGATAACTTTTGACTCTTTATTTGCTGCAGCTGCTATATAGATCCTGTGATTTCCTCCAGCTTATTAACCAGCTGCACCAGCTCCTCATTTCATGTAACTCTCCCAGCTGCTGCAGCAGTTTTTTCTCCTGCAGGGTCCACAGGTTATCCACAGGATAACATTGGGATATGATGATGCGACAGCAGATTTGCACCAAATGGTCAAAGCTTTTGGCCTCCCAGCATGCAGTGGGCCCATCCATATATCCCCACCTCCTGGCTCAGGCAAATCAGTTTTTTGTTTGGTGTGGCAGGAGCGAGACCATGGTCAAGAGGGCTTCTGGTTTTTAGCAGCTATAAGCATTCTTATTTTATTTTTATAGTCTTTTTCTTGAGTGATCTTTCTAAAAAGCATCTTACACGCACCTTAGAAAGAGTCGCTCCAACAATTCCCCGCCGAGTCGTGACAATGCTTACCCACGTGTACAGTGCCTTTTTGGCGGGAGTCTGTGTCGGATATACTAGCAAGTCCAGCAGAAGTTACCCGGCTGTGGCCGGCGCATGGGGAGAAGGTAAGGCATCGGTTCTGCTTAGAGGGGGAACATGGACACAGCTGCACTATTTTGGAGGTGACTACCAAACAGTCACTGATGTGGCTGCCACCTAGCGTGGCAGCTAGGCCTTCGGGATCATAGGCTAGGCCTATGATCATAGTGCTAGGCCTTCAGGATCATAGGATCCAGAGGTAGCATGAGGCCATGATCCCTGGGATTGATGTCAACAGTGGAGAGTCAGACTCTCCCCTGGTTGTCCCTCCCCCGGTTCATGACCAGTTTCCTCAGAGTCTCCTGCCATGAACGGTTTTCCGGCTTCCATCTGAGACACTGTGTATCTAAAAGGACCCAGTCGCAGCATAGGCGGCTGTGTGACTGGTGTGTCAGTGTTCTCTTGGGCGTCTGTGTTCACTGTAGGTTTACGGGGCGAGTGTGTACACTATTAGCGTCTGGATCCACTCAGCGTTTGCTAACGTATTGATCAGTCCTGGAAGTGGGGTGAGTCTCCTTGTATCACACTCTACTGAGCCGAGTAATACAGCACTAAGTCTCTATCTACCTTTTGAGTACGAATAGTTGGATAAGTGCCGGATGCATATGAGTCTAATAATTATTACTGTTGTTTCTTTTGCTATGCGTCTGAATACGTTTAAACTCCTATATAAGGTAATAGTTACATAGTTACATAATTAGTGAGGTTGAAAAGAGGCAAAATGCCCATCGGGTTCAACCTGTATTCTGTGATCAGCTGTTCATATTATAATGTACCTGCTGATGTAATGTCTTAGTACCAATTGACAACAATGATTATTACCACTCCCAGTTTAATGTCACTGTGTTAAATGCTATAACCCTGGATACCCTTTCCAGTTAGAAATTTGTCTAATCGGTTTTTAAATGCATTTACAGAGTCTGCCATTACTATCTTCTCCGGCAGGAAGTTACAAATTTTTATTGCCCTTACCGTGAAGAACCCTTTCCTACGTTGTATATGGAATTTTCTCTCCTCTAGCCTCAGCGAGAGCCTACGTGTCCTATGCAGAGTTCTTTTAATACACAAATCCGCTGCTAGCTCCTTGTGCTGACCCTTTACATATTTGAAGATATTAATGTCACCTCTTAGCCGCTGCGTACTCCAGAGACTCTAACCCTTTAATCAATTTAGTAGCCCACCTTCGAACCCTTTCTAGTTCTCATATCTTTTTTATAATATGGTGCCCAAAATTGAACACACTATTGTGTTTTTTGTCCCAAAATGCATAATTTAGCATTTTTCTATATTGAACCTCATTCCCCATTTAGACGCCCATGCTTCAAGTTTAAATAAGTCATTTTGTAGAGACTCCACATCGCTATCTGAATTAATTACCTTACACATCTTAGAATCATCCACAAAGATTGACACTGTGCTTTCCAGGACTATTCCTAGATTGTTGATAAATATATTGAACAGTAGCGGGCCAAGTACGGACCCTTGTGGTATTCTGCTGACTACTGGTGCCCAGCTGGAGAACATCCCGTTGACCACTACTCATTGTGCTATGTTATCCAGCCAATTACCTATCCATGTACAAATAGTATATCCTAGACTAAGTTCCCTTAATTTGATGATCAGTCTCCTGTGAGGCACTGTTTTGAAGGCTTTTGCAAAATCTAAATACACCACATCCACTGCTTTTCCCTGATCAAGATTCTCGCTCACTTCCTCATAGAAGCTAATTAAGTTAGTTTGACATGATCTGTCCCTTACAAACCAATGCTGACTTTTGCTAATAATCTTATTAACGTGCAGATAATCCTCTATGCCAGGCATTCCCAACCACGGTCCTCGAGGCACACTAACAGTGCAGGTTTTAGTGATATCCAGGCTGCAGCACAGGTGACTTAATTAGTAGCTCAGTTATTTTGATTTAACCATCTGTGCTGCAGCCTGGATATCACTAAAACATGCACTGTTGGTGTGCCTTGAGGACCGTAGTTGGGAATGCCTGCTCTATGCTATCCCTCAAGATACCTTCCAATAATTTGCCCACTATAGAGGTTAAGCTAACTGGTCTATAATTACCAGGATTATTTTTAGTTCCCTTTTTAAATAAAGGCACTACCTCCGCTATGCGCCAATCCTTAGGTACCTTGCCTGATCTGATTGAACTGTGGAAAATCAAGTATAGGGGTTTTGCTAGCTATGACCTAAGCTCCGTATTAACCCTCGGATGAAAACCATCTGGGCCTGGTGATTTATTAATCTTTATTTTGCTTAGTCTCTCCAGGACAATAAGTATCCAGCCAAGAGTCATTACCTTCCCTATATTTATGCACTACTTTCTCCGACTGATCCTCCCTGGTGAATACTGAGGAAAAAAATTGTTCAGTATTTCTGCTTTTATTTTATCATCATTTATCAAACCTCCCAATTCATCTTTTAATGGGCCTACATTCTCATTTTTTAACCTTTTTCCTTTTTAGGTATTTATAAAACTTTTCAGGATTGCTTTTACTCTCTATAGCGATTTGCTTTTCGTTTACAATTTTTTCTGTGATTACTCTAGCATTTTTATTGCATTCCTTATAATACTGGAATGACTCCTCCCCTCCATTAGATTTAAATGTTTTGAAAGCACGCCTCTTTTTAGCCATTGCTTCTTTGACCTACTTATTAAGCCACATTAGTTTGTTTATAGTACTCCTGTATTTACTGCTCATGGGAATAAATTTGCGAATATTGCTATCAAGCAACCCTTTTAAAGCTACCCACATTACCGTTGTGTCTTTACCATGAAACAAAACTTCCCAGTCAATCTCGTTTAGTGCCTGTCTCAGCATATTGAAATTAGCTTTTCTAAGGTTAAATGTTTTAGTTGTTCCCTTATTATAGCTATGTTTCTTGAAACTTATGTTGAATGTGATCATATTGTGGTCACTGTTTCCCAAGGTCTCCCCAACTTTAGTGTTTGATATAATGTCCACATTACTGGTAATAACTAGGTCCAGAATAGTTTTACCTCTAGTTGGGTCCTCGACTAATTGAGTTAAGTATTGATCCTTTAATGTATTTAAGAACCTGCTGCTCCTAGTTTTTACACATGAATCGCTACTCCAATTTATATCAGGATAGTTAAAATCCCCTAACACTAGGATGTCCCCCATTCCCGCAGCTTTTTCAATTTGGTGTAAGAGTTGTTCCTCGTCATGTACACTAATATCCGGTTCCTTGTAGCACGTGCCAATGACTAGTTTCTTCGCCTCTGTGCCCCCTCTTGTGATCTCAGCCCATAGCGACTTCACGTTATCTCCAGCCTCCCCCGAAAATACCCTCTATTAAGTTTGGTCTTAGAGATGGTTTAACAAAGAGACATACCCCTCCTCCCTTTTGGTAGCCCTGTCCCTCCTGAAAAGAGAATATCCCTCCAAATTCACAACCCAGTTGTGAGAGTCGTCCCACCATGTTTCCGTAATACCTATAATATCATACTGAGACTATGATACAAGCCATTCCAATTCCTCCATTTTACCCGAAAGGCTTCTTGCATTCACAAGCATACATCTTAGCTTAGCCTCTCCATTGCTCGTTTGTTTTAGTGGTATCTTATCTATATTTACAAGAGCCTTTCTAGACTTACCCTTACTGACTGTTATTCTCCTCCCTCCCTTTCCACCCCATCATGCTTAAGACAACCTTCCTCACTACTATCTCTATCTGACCTATTAAGACTTTCTAAACCCCCTCCCTGATGTTAGTATCCTCCCTTATGCTATGCACATTATTTTCTATATACCATATTGCTGAGCCATAGTCGTCATTAGGTAATAAATTGGGAATATCTTGGGCAATACCTGTGTCAGTATTTCCGGTGTCAATACCCATGCAAATACCCTTGCATCTGATCTTACGCTCCCCCTTCTCCACTGATCTGCGCACAGAAGTTGTTCTCCCCGGCTGCAGGCTCTCTTCCCCACCGGCTGCTGGTTCCCTCCAGCCGTTGGCTCCCTCTGGCCACTGCTTCCTCCTGGCCGCTGCCTCTTCCCGGCTGCTGGTTGCTGGTTTCCCCCTTGCTGCTGCCTTCTGGCTCCCCCGGCTCGCGGCTCTAACACCTTGCCGCTCTGTCCTCATTTGCTCCCTCGTGTGTGTGCGCCCAACATCACTTCCGGTTCTGGTTACTCAATGCTCTATCTCAGCAATAGGTTTCTACTACTTGCTTGAAATGTATTTGTAGTTGATCATGTGCTCATATTGCTTATTATACTAATGTATAACCTGTGACTACTGAATTTACTATAATTCTGTCAGTTTTTTCTGTCTATTCCGATCTTCAATGCTGGTGTAGAGCAGGGTAGGGTCAGATTTTATGTCACTTTAACGAAATTTAAAGTGATTACAGTCACAAATTGTGTAGTACACTGTTAACTATTATTTATCATGTCTAAGAGCAGCAAGGGTGAGGAAAATACACTCATAGCAGCACCAACGCTCATATCATGTCTGTCAAATCTGGGTTAACCTCTCAGGATCTGGTTCAGAAAAATTGTTTTAGCTTTCACCAAAGTCTCTTAAAAAATCCAAGGAGGACACAGGTGCAAGTTGAACGCCCATGGGCTACCTTTGTACAGGCATTATCCAGTATAGCTGAGTGGATAATTCCAACTTCTGTACCAGGGATAGGTTACACTATTAATCCTTACATGCAGCATCCACCTGGGGTTTATCACATCCAGCGGGGGAAGCAGCAGCCTCTCAACAAAAACAGGCTGAAAGGCCAGTGGTAAGTAAAGCACATAGACATGAAACAACATCTTCACAGTCTACACATGCTTCAGATGAGGATTCGTTGGAGAAAGAAGACTCATTACACTCTGGTTCTGCATACAAAGATGAGGAAGGAGGTCTTAGCTCAGTGGACATATCTGAGTTAATTAATGCGATGAAAGCCATTCTATCCTTAGAATAATCAGCAGAGCCTGTGTTAAAATCTAAGTCACCTGTGTTTAAATGTCCCAAAACAGTCAGGACTGAGTTTCCTGGGTCAGAACAGCTGAAGGAAATTATGGAAGAGGCGTGGGCTACTTCCAGTAAGAAATGTAGAATTTCAAGGAAATGGAATTCCAATTATCCTCTTCCGGCTGAGGACTGTTCAAACAGGGAGGTGGCCCCCAAAGTAGATATGCATGTCATTTGGTTACTGGGAATATCTACATTACCTCTGCCTTCAACATCATTAAATGATGTCATGGATAGGAGAGTTGATGGTTTTCAAAACATTTTTATTTGTCTGGGGCAATCATAAGACCAGTCATGGCTTCAGCTTGGCTGGCAAAAGCAGTGGCTGCCTGGACTGATGCATTGGAAGGGGATCTTTCAGTTGCATTTAGAGAGCAAAAATCTCATGTAGCACATATCAAACAGGCTGCAATGTTTATGGAAGAAGCAGCCTTGAATATGGGTACTATTGCCTCTCAGGCATCAGCTTCAGCAGTAGCCGCTCACAGAGCAGTTTGGCTACGTACATGGAAAGCTGATTCAGAATCCGAAAAGGTTTTGGAGTCTTTACCTTTTACTGGAGATATTATTTTTGGTAAAGAATTAATCAGTATCTTGGAGTCAGAAGCAGACTCCAAAAATGTGAAGTTTCCTTCCACATACAAATTCAAGCCTAAAATTCCGGCTTTTCAGCCCTTTCTGTCTCAAGGGAAAACAAAAGAAGAAGTAGATGGCAAACAGTCCCAATACAACAAGTCTGGTGTTAAAGATGAATTATAAAAATAATTAAGAGTTCTCCGTTGTGATGATATTCAGCATATAGAATTTATTATCAAAGAAGGAACCGCTCCCAATATTCTGCGCAGAGGAGCGTGGACCAAGACAGAATTCATCAATGAGCCTGTGTCTTTAGAACACTTTACATTATTTATACCATAACATTATACAATTATTCAGAGCTTATTTACAAACAAGGTGTACATATAGATTAAATAATGGAGATACATTGGTTGATGAACAATAAGGGGAAATGCCAAATATGGTCCGATTATCTAATTAAAGAGAGTGGTTTTATCCATAAGATGGCAGACTTGTCCATGAATCTTGAATCTCCTATACATAACAGTTAGATTCTCTAATAGGCTTCGTTGTCATAAAGGTCATTCTTGTTCATAATAACGTGTTGTCCAAATTGAAGGTCCATCAGATATTCCATGATATGTCCTTGTTCTGTCACAAAGTCTCATACAATATCATTGAGCACTCGTTATCTACACAAAGGCCTTGCTACTAGCCACGTAAAACACCTAATCAAATGATGCTCAAGGGTTGTGGGAGAATATTACTCTGTGCATAGTAACTCTATACTAAAAGAAAACACTGTTTAAGGGAACATTAGAATATCAAGAATCAGCACAATTAATGAGACAATACAGGATATTTGATATAATTTCAACATTCCACCGTTTTGTTTAATCTCTAAACAACTATCATATAATAAATCAAATATTCACCATGTTTAAATGATTTGTCTGGTGATGAGTGGAGTAGTGTGAGATGTGAGATAGAATAAGGAAAACCCGTTCTCTGGATGCAATCGCTGGCACTAGTCCACTGAGTATCGATGCGAAAAGCCTCAACCCTCCCGAAAACTTGTATAGATAAGAGAAATGGAAGAGGTAGCGACAGAATATGTTCTGTTTCTTTACCCTGGCTATAGGTTGAGGTTCTTCTTGCTGTGTGTGTGTATGAAGCAAAAGCATGTACGCACCTATTAAGTGTATATTTCTGTTAGTGTGATCATGTGTGGGCTACCGCAGTGTAGGTAACCGGGGTCATCACCATAAGATTAGGCTTTCTTTGGGGTGTTAGTATTTTGCAACATTGTTGACCAAGGGACGGCAGACATTTGATGCTTACACAGATTATGAGAATTATAAGAATTATCATCATGACATAATGTAACACTTGATATAGCCACTTAGAAATACTAGCTCCCATCCATCCAAAAAGATCCCAATCAGCCGATTGGTTCATGTGTTCCTGTAAATCTTGTAGTAATTTAACCTTCTGTTCAATGGGATTGTAATTATCTGAGATATTAAAACACATTCCTTTAAATTATTCCCATCCGCTACCTTCTCTGAGCAGTAACTAATGGATGGCTACTTGATTGTGAATCATACCTTCTCTAATGTCTCTCATTTCTTCATTAATGAGTCCTATAGAGGTATTTGTAGCCTTTATATTTTTAGCTAGCCCATAAAAGTAAAACTTCCTAGGTCTATCACAAGTCTATATAGCAAGCCAAAAGGCATATCAGTAAGGGTTTTTTTTATAGTAAATTAATTTGTAAATCATAGTATTTTAGCTCTATAACCACGAGATATAAATAGATACTTTTGGTAAGCATGTCTCAATTGATAAGTGATATATTTCTTCTTCTGCTCAAGTACATATTCATCAGTATCTTATCAAAACATCATTTTGTACATATTCCTAGTGTTATTATATCATCATATGCCATGGTCAGTGTGGGGAACATACTACATGTTTATGTTATTTTCCTTAAGCCATTATGGATCATGATGTAGGGAGAAATGTCATCAGTCACATAGAACCCACAGGTGAATTGTTACCTTACTTGCCACAGTACCAGGAACCTGATTCAGCTCCCCGTCCTGTCCCCCCCTTGTTCCACCAAGTATGAAATATATACAGTATATAATATCTGCCATCCAATCCATAATGAGCAGGTCTATTCTTAAACATTATACACCTTACAGGGATTTGCGATTCTTCCACTTTACCATCCATACCAAACAAGGCATAGAACTATTTACTGTCCCTTAAACAGTGCCTCCAAATTTATGGTGAGATCAGCCCCCTCGTTGGTGCTATTAGCCTCTCCAGGTGGGCTTCTCTCAGCAAATTTCTGTAAATAGAGGTAGTCCTTGGCGTGGTTCTTCCCCAATGATCTATAAGGAGACCTGATAAGAGAATTACAGACCATTCATAAACTCACCAGGCTTCATCTCATGCCAGCTGCTCCCAGCACTGCTGTTTGCCTGGTAGGAGACTGTGCTCTGGTGGATCTTCCTGAACTCCTTATTTTTTCCTTTCAGGCATGGCTATAGTATGTGGTGCCATTATTTAATTCAGCATGATACCTTATACTGGGCATGTGCCAATGAAAATCTAATATGGAAACCGGTTCTTGGGAACAGAGTTAGTGGAGCGATAGACATCAACTGGTGCTTATGCAAGACTACGCCACCCCCACACCACGTTCCCTGTGACTTTTGACAACATGATATCATGGTGGGATTCTCTGAGGCCAAAGACCTATAGGGCGGTGTAATTGTGGATTCCACTCTTATGATTAAATATATATATATATTGTTTTAATAATTTTATTCTATACAATGTGGCCAACCAGTGCTTTTGGCTGCCGCTAAACACTTTACAACATACTAAGACTTATTTCCTATAGGGTGGATAGTTATTCTGTATTGCCTGGGAAAGGTCCTTGTGTAGAGCGGGGTATTCTCTCTTTAGACAGGGAAGGCATGACTGCATCCTCTTACATTCATAGGAAAAGAAAGCTGAACTGTTGTCACCATACTCCCCTTACCAATGTGAGTAAGCCTATGGGCTTTCTCCGTCAGGCCAGGTACGGTAACAGTGATGTCAGTGCAGTGGTCTTACCTGTAACCTCACCAGATATCATTATTATCTGGTACACATCCATTTTCCCTTCCACAAGGATATTTCCTGTTATAAACAAGACTGGTACAATTGTATTCATTTCTCATAGGTTTAACATTTCTCTATTATACCATATTTTCTTCTCTGGAACAGGATACTTTCTAGATTTCTCATAGTGGCTCATTGTCAAGAAACATGGAATTAATATCTTCATTGTCTTTTATGACGGTAGTTTTCCTTGGGCCTTTGAAATATCATCGTTCCGTGTAGGATGACTCGGTGTAATCTCATTATCTTCATTACTACAATAGTCTCTCTCTTTTTTCTTTCTTAAAACAGACTTTCTTTCAGTCTTCAAACTTTCATGCGACCTTCATATTGTTTCTCAACTTTTCTTTTCCAATCACCTCTCTCGTTATGATCCATCTATTATCCTACATACTTTTCCTTTCTTCACTTGCATATCTTTCTAAAAAATAAAATGCACTGGAATATGCGCCATGCAGCTATTTATAGTAACAATATCTTTGCCTATAACAAATATATTCTACTCTCCCCCCTTGTGACAACCTTGTCACAAAACAGAAATTGTTTGTTATATGGGCAAATAACTCTTGGATAACTACGGGATCATAAAATAAAGACCATAAAAGTTTAAAAACATAATATTTAGAGAAAAAAAACAGCAGTATGAGGACCTTGTGGTAGGAAAAATATGTAAATTATGTCGGTTGATGTAGTATCAAATACAAGGAAAGGGAAAAAAATTAACAATATTATATATGTGACTTCTATGTGGAATTACAACATGTGCAGTGCAATGTGTGCATGAAAATCTAGACACTGGCTCCATCACTTAGTAAGTATCTGATATCCTGGCATCCCCGACCTGTATATTTACAAAGTACATAGAATAACAGATTATTATTGATAATATTACTATCACAATAAACTTTGATATATCAATAATCTATTCTTCTGATTTTGCAATAGTCTGGATTTTCATACTAGTATTTTGTCCATACGGAACCAACTTTTGTGACTTTCCTGTGGGACTTACAATATAAACAGGCTGTAGCTGTGGTTCTGTAGGATTACTTTGCCTGTCGGTTTCTTTCTTTTTGCTATTACAATCTAGACGACGTATTGTCATGTATAACTTGGTCTGAGAACATTCACATTTCCAGGAACCTTGCTTATAGGGAGTAACCCTTACCCTTTCCTTATCACAGCGTCTGGTACTACGTGCTGTGGACGGTTCCCCAGACTTATTAGTTCTGCATTTATCAGACCAAGGAACATTACAGTTCTGACAATCTCTCTTGGTACATTTCCATCCTGCTACTTTTGTATAAAGTTACACACAAAGAAAGGAAAGAATTGGTCTTAGTGTGGCGCACTTAACAGTAAATAGATACATAAAATATAACTTTTATTGTATTAATGTTAAAAGGCCTGTAACTGTGAAATGTGAATACCAAAAACAACAACTGACAAAACACAGTGTAACATATATTGTTAAAAACACACACTGTACCTACTGTGTCGTGTACACCATATATAGTCAATTCATTTGTACTATGACTTCCAATGATATTGTGTGTACTGTCCATTTAAGTCAGAGCTAGCCAAACCGGTCCTCAAGATCTGCCAACAGTGCATGTTTTCCAGGCCTCCCGGAGATCTGTAGAATTGTCAGGTAGGAATAAATGCAGCACATCTTAATTAGTAATGACTACACCTGTGCACCAGCTAGGTGGCCTGGAAAATGTTGGTAGATCTCGAGGACTGGTTTGGCCAGCCCTGATTTAAGTGCTTATATAAATAAAAATATTTGTTAATGTCTTGCAGTGTACTCTCTTATTCATTACCAGGTTTTGGGTAGTATAACCTTCAAGGTGCTAAGTATACTATTGAGCTGTAATATCACAGTATTGTCTTGTGATGTATTTACTTATTATATGAATCTAAACTGGGCTCAATAAATATGGCCTGGTGTATAATTTTCCAGGATAATGCCTCACAAATCTTGGACACTATTACATAATATTATATAAATGATAAACTGCTGGCTAGTGTTTCCCCTCTGTTGGAGTCCACATACATCTAAGTGCTCTCAGTCATTGCTGGCAGCCTTATTAGTGAAATCACTGTTCTATTATATACTTCTGAGTAACGGTTGCCGTGTATCTATTTGCTGTTAGTACAGTCCACCTACTCACACAGCAATTATGGGGGTCATTCCGAGTTGTTCGCTAGCAGTTTTCGTTCGCATTTCTGCTAGTAGGTGAAAAACCGGCAATTCTGCGCATGGATTGCAATGCGCACACGCGGCGGACATTAACATCATCCATAGTACTTTAACACAAGCTCGAACTACACTTTTCAGACGCACTACACACCGCAGAATGATTGACAGGAAAGGAGCTTTTCTGGTAGGTAACTTGCCGTTTTCGAGGAGTGAGCGTAAAAACGCAGGCGTGTCAGATACAAACGCAGGCGTGCCTGTAGAAACGTAGGCGTGGCTTGGAGAACGCTGGACGTATTTGTGACGTCAAATCAGGAACTGAATGGTCTGAAGTGATCGCAAGGAAGGAGTAGGTCTGGAGCTACTCAGAAACTGCTCAATCTTATTTTGCTGCCGCACTGCGATGTTTTCGTTAGTACTTTTGCTATGCTTAGATACACTCCCAGTGGGCGACGGCTTAGCGTTTGCATTGCTGCTAAAAGCAGCTAGCGGGCGAACAACTCAGAATGAGGGCCTATGGGGGTAATTCCAAGTTGATCGCAGCAGGATTTTTGATAGCAACTGGGCAAAACCATGTGCACTGCAGGGGAGGCAGATATAACATGTGCAGAAAGAGTTAGATTTGGGTGGGTTATATTGTTTCTGTGCAGGGTAAATACTGTCTGCTTTATTTTTACACTGCAAATTAGATTGCAGATTGAACACACCCCACCCAAATCTAACTCTCTCTGCACATGTTATATCTGCCCCACCTGCAGTGCACATGGGCCCTCATTCCGAGTTGTTCGCTCGCAAGCTGCTTTTAGCAGCTTTGCACATGCTAAGCCGCCGCCTACTGGGAGTGAATCTTAGCATAGTAAAATTGCAAACTAAAGATTAGCAAAATTTCGAATAGACACTTCTTAGCAGTTTCTGACTTACTCGGCATCTGCGATCAGTTCAGTGCTTGTCGTTCCTGGTTTGATGTCACAAACACACCCAGCGTTCGCCTAGACACTCCCCCATTTCTCCAGCCACTCCTGCGTTTTTCCCAGAAACGGTAGCGTTTTTTCGCACACACCCATAAAATGGCCTGTTTCCGCCCAGAAACACCCACTTCCTGTCAATCACATTACGATCACCAGAACGAAGAAAAAACCTCGTAATGCCGTGAGTAAAATACCTAACTGCATAGCAAATTTACTTGGCGCAGTTGCAGTGCAGACATTGCGCATGCGCATTAGCGACTTATCGCTCCGTTGCGAGAATAAAATACCGAGCGAACAACTCGGAATGACCACCATGGTTTTGCCCAGTTGCTATCAAAAATCATGCTGCGATCAACTTGGAATTACCCCCTATGTCTCTTATCATTTTTTAGCAGTCAGCTAATGCAGTATTGTTTAACGCTGCGTGTGGCAATGTGCGTTGCTTCTATTATCCCGTCAGCTTTTGAAGCGCTTCCACTCAAATATCACAGTGTGCAATATCACTTCTTATATTCAATAAAGATGTTGAAATTGTGATATTAGTGGATGCTCGCAATCATTGCTATCAGCATTATACACAAATTCACTGTTCCAACGTGAACTTGCACATGACAATTGTCGTATATATGACTGCTATTGGCGTGATATGCCTAATCACATGACAACTTTATATTGTAATATCACTAATACTTCTTGAACTTTAAATCTCCAATATTTCTTAATATAGTGGAGCTTGATTCATATTGCTGAATTGCTATAATTGAGTGGTAGAGGGGATCCACTGCACTATCCCTGCATTTTATAATTAGGGCAGACTGGGGATTATTTCCCCACGTAATGCGCTGTATCAGTTGTATTGTCTGCAGCGGACTGAATTAATACAAGATTTCACACCTAGATATAAGATGTGTCCATAGTGTGAGGCATTAATTTCAACATGCTTAATTAATGTCACAAAATGTCAGTGTCCTAAATACTCTCCTCGAGCTATTATGGATCAGGCAACAGTTTATCCCAACTGATGGTCAGTGACTGTGTTCCACAGATTGCAGGTCCCACTCATCCATTCACTAAGGGGGAGCCATTACTTTATACATGTGGCAGTTGCAGTATGTTTGTAATGTATCACAGACAATTATATAAAAGTATCAAGTGGACACATTAAACTCTGTGTCTTAAACTGATGTTACACTGTTGCTATCTATTCAGCTGTTTGTTCACCTGTAACTAAATAATAGGCTGAGCTCTGGTAAGTATATACTAAGCCCTATCAGTATCACAGAGCATTGAGCCCCAGGAGTACACTTTCACACAAATCGCACTTTGACTATTCCACACATAATTGGTATGCACAAAATGATGAATCACATAGGCACAGTGTGCATCGCCGACGTGCGTTTCACAGATATAGTTTTTTCAGATTTTTGCACAGCGGAGAGACTTTTCTCAAGGTGTATTCTGAGACTGATATCAATATCAGGCGGAAAATGACCAATACTATAAACACAGTTCAAACGTGGGATTCGAACTAGTGACTCTGACATCACTGGCTGCAGAATATATCACTGTGGGAAGGACACTTAACCATTAGGCTACAGAGCCTGCCCATGTTTTTGCACAGCGGAGAGACTTTTCTCAAGGTATATTCTGAGACTCTTACCAATATCAATATCAGGTGGAAAATGACCATTACTATAAACACAGGTCGAACCAGTGACACGGTCATCACTGTGGGCAGGAGACTTTGGGGGTTATTCCGAGTTGATCGCTAGCTGCCGTTGTACGCTGTGTAACAATCAAATGGCTAATCTGCGCATGCATATGCACCGCAATGCACACGTGCGTCGTACGGGTACAAAGTGCTTTGTGGTTTTGCACTGGTTCTAACGACGATACCAATCGCACAGCCAAAAGCAAGGAGATTGTCAGAAAGTGGGAGTTTCTTGGTGGCAACTGACGGTTTTCTGGGAGTGTTTGGAAAAATGCAGATGTGGCCAGGGCGTGTATCTGACGTCAATTCCGGGACCTTTGTTGCTAGAATCATCGCACACGATAAGTAACTACAGGGCTGGTCTTGTTATGCACAAAATGTGTTTGCAGCCACTTGACTGCACAGGCATTCTTACTTCTTCAGAGTGAAAATATACTCCCCTGTGCGTGGTGACAATGCGTTTGCACGGCTGCTAAAAGTAGCTAGCGAGCAACTTGGAATGAGGGCCCTTATCCATTAGGCTACAGAGCTGGTCCATGTTTTTGCACAGCAGAAAGACTTTTCTCAAAGCATATTCTGAGCCTGTGACTAATATCAACATCAGGCGGAAAATGACCTACACTATCAGGTTAAAACTGGGATTCAAACCAGTGACCCTGACATGGTCTGCAGGACACTTGACCATTAGGATACGGAGCCTACCCATGTCATAGTGCAGCAGAGCGACTTTTCTCAAGGTATATTTCGAGACTGTTACCATTATCAACATCAGGTGGAAAATTACCAATACTATGAACAGGTTGAACTCGGGATTTGAAGCAGTTACCCTGACATCACTGCTATTTAGGATGAATGTCAGACTGATATTAAGATAGACAATACAGAGGGAGAAGAAGAGACGTATGTGAATGATATAAAGGCAGAAGATATAGATGGAGAAGAGACGTATGTGACTGCTATAAAGGCAGAAGATACAGAGGGAGAAGAAGAGACGTATGTGACTGATATAAAGACAGAATATACAGAGGGAGAAACAGAGACGTATGTGACTGCTATAAAGGCAGAAGATATAGAGGAAGAAGAGATGTATGTGACTGATATGAAGGCAGAAGATATAGAGGAAGAAGAAGAGACTTATCTGACTGATATAAAGACAGAAGATACAGAGGGAGAAGAAGAGACGTATGTGACTGCTATAAAGGCAGAAGATACAGAGGGAGAAGAAGAGACGTATGTGACTGCTATAAAGACAGAATATACAGAGGGAGAAGAAGAGACGTATGTGACTGATATAAAGGCAGAAGATATAGAGGAAGAAGAAGAGACTTATCTGACTGATATAAAGACAGAAAATATAGAGGGAGAAGAAGAGACGTATGTGACTGATATAAAGGCAGAAGATACAGAGGGAGAAGAAGAGACGTATGTGACTGATATAAAGGCAGAAGATATAGAGGGAGAAGAAGAGACGTATGTGACTGATATAAAGGCAGAAGATACAGAAGGAGAAGAAGAGACGTATGTGACTGATATAAAGGCAGAAGATATAGAGGGAGAAGAAGAGACGTATGTGACTGATATAAAGGCAGAAGATACAGAGGGAGAAGAAGAGATGTATGTGACTGATATAAAGGCAGAAGATACAGAGAGAGAAGAAGAGGCGTATGTGACTGATATAAAGGCAGAAGATATAGAGGGAGAAGAAGAGACGTATGTGACTGATATAAAGGCAGAAGATATAGAGGAAGAAGAGACATATGTGACTGATACGAAGGCAGAAGATATAGAGGAAGAAGTGACTTATCTGACTGATATAAAGACAGAAGATATAGAGGGAGAAGAAGAGTCGTATGTGACTGATATTAAGATAGAAGATACAGAGGGAGAAGAAGAGACGTATGTGACTGATATAAAGGCAGAAGATACAGACGGATATGAAGAGACATAAAGTGGGGATCGAAAGTTTGGGCACCCTAAGCAAAAATTCATTTGAATGTGCAAAAAGAAGCAAAGGAAAGATGGAAACATCTCCAAAAGGCATCAAATTACAGATTAGACATTCTTATAACATGTCAAAAAAAGTTTGATTTTTATAACATGTCAAAAAAAGTTTGATTTTATTTCCATCATTGACACTATCAAAATAACAGAAAACAAAAAAATGGCGTCTGCAAAAGTTTGGGCACCCTAAGCAAAAATTCATTTGAATGTGCAAAAAGAAGCAAAGGAAAGATGGAAACATCTCCAAAAGGCATCAAATTACAGATTAGACATTCTTATAACATGTCAAAAAAAGTTTGATTTTTATAACATGTCAAAAGAAGTTTGATTTTATTTCCATCATTGACACTATCAAAATAACAGAAAACAAAAAAATGGCGTCTGCAAAAGTTTGGGCACCCTGCAGAGTTAATACCGTGTACTGCCCGCTTTGGACAGCTGTGACCTGGCAGTGTCATGGATTGTTCTCAATCATCGTATGGAAAGACCAGGTGATGTCAATCTCAAAGGTTTTAAAAGCCCAGACTCATCTGACCTTGCTCCAACAATCGGCACCATGGGTTCCTCTAAGCAGTTGTGTAGAACACTGAAACTGAGAATAGTTGACACTCACAAAGCAGGAAAGGCTATAAGAAGATAGCAAAGCGTTATCAGATGCCCATATCCTCTGTTCTAAATGTAATTAAGAAATGGCAGTCATCAGGAACAGTGGAAGTTAAAGCAAGATCTGGAAGACCATGAAAAATATCAGACAAACAGCTCACAGGATTGTGAGAAAAGCAAGTCAAAATCCATGTTCAAACTTTTTGGTATAAACTCCACTCGCCGTGTTTGGAGGGAGAAGAATGGTGAATGGCATCCCAAGAACACCATACCCACTGTGAAGCATGGGGGTGGAAACATCATGCTTTGGGGCTGCTTTTCTGCAAAGGGGATAGGACGACTGATCCGTATTAAGGAGAAGATGAATGGGGCCATGTATCGTGAGATTTTGTGCAAAAATCTCCTTCCCTCAGTAAGAGCATTGAAGATGGAATGTGGCTGGGTCTTCCAGCATGACAATGACCCCAAACACACTGCCCGGGCAACTGAGTGGCTTCGTAAGAAGCATTTCAAGGTCCTGGAGTGGTCTAGCCAGTCTCCAGACCTCAACCCAGTAGAAAGTCTGTGGAGGGAGTTGGAAGTCCGTGTTGCCCAGTGACAGCACCAAAACATGACAGATCTAGAGGAGATCTGCATGGAAGAGTAGGCCAAAATACCTGCTACAATGTGTGCATACCTGGTCAAGAACTACAGGAAACGTTTGACCTCTGTAATTGCCAACCGAGGTGATATTACAAAGTATTGAGTTAAACTTTTTGATTGTCCAAATATTTATTTTCCACAACAATAAACAAATAAATAAATAGTGTAACAATCATACAATGTGACCTCCAGATTCTGTCTCTCACAGTTGAAGTCTATGATGGAAATTACAGACCTCTCTCATCTTTTTAAGTGGGTCAACTTGCACAATCGGTGGCTGTCCAAATACTTTTTTGCCCCACTGTATGTTCAAGATTATTCCATACATGAGATTATAATGCGGTACTCCTTATGAAAGTGAATGATCTTTTTTTAGTAGATTAGAGGTGGCGTACCTCACTTACACAATATAATGTGCTATAACCCTTATAATGGTTTCTTTATATCTTAACCCCACAAATAAGATATGCAGGTGATCTTAGGAACAGCATACCTCACTTACATAGTGAGGAACAGTATAACACACATCAAGGTATCGTTATAAGGTACGTCTCAAGCGTACCATTACTCACAATGAATACAGCATAACTCCTCGTATAAAGGTCTCTGCATCAAATAGACTTGTACAGTGATGCAATAAAGGTACAATTTATTTAACAAATGGTTTAAAATGGTTGAAAAAATAAACATACAAGCCGTAGATGGGGGCTGTGCGAGATCCCAGCAAGGAGGAATATATTATTTTGTTGAGCTGAGGTAACGAAGCTCCAAATGCCAAATATAGAGAAATAAAATAGGTCTTACTTTACATGGGAGACACACATCCACCTCACCTGTGCAAAGACCTCCTTTGGACAACGCGTTTCGAGTCTGGAGTGACCCTTGAGTCACCCCAGACTCGAAATGCATACAGAAAGAGTCCCCCTCCCCCCCATAATGTCATCCCACTATTCAAATGAGCTGTCAAAATCGGACATAGCCAAAATTTCAAGTACATAGTCACTATTGGTGGTTCTGGGATCTGGCTACTTCAAGGGAAATCGCACAGTCACAATGGCAGTGTGTGTACCCACCTTTATACACCAGACGGGATATTTATACACAGCAACACTGATATTATGTGGACACAAAAGTAACAATACAAGTGACACATTAACAGGAAATTGTTTCTGTCACCATAGCAACAATTATCTGGAAATAAGATAATACAAAGACACATAAAAAGACTCAACGGAAATCTTCTGTTTTTAAACAACTTTATTTCATATCTTTAATAAGAGATTTTTGTCTATATTTTAAACTTAAAATATACTTTACTCTGCACATGGATAAAATATCCTTTAAAGCACAGAAACAATTCAAGTTACGTGTTAGTATTGCTGGTAAGTAAAACAGATACATATCATTCAGACCCAGCCGCAATAGTGGCCCGCAGCAGTTTGCTGGTGTTGGCAAAATGCACATGTGCAGCGGCCGTGCGGACACGCACATTGTGGCCACATACCTGAGGGGCGAATGCCGGCAGGCCAGGACCATTTTCCGGAGGGCTGCGTGATATCACATATGCGTTCCTCTTTAACCCCCTATAAGCTTCCAGAGTGCACTTCATCTCTCATCTTTTCCAAGTTACTACAAATGATATGAGATCGGTAGCAGCACTACTTTCAGGATTATTACATAGAACACACATAAAGGCTGACACAGCAAATAACAGTAACACATACAAGGGATTAATTAGAAATAAGGAAGCATAATCATCCATAAGTCTAATTATCAACTGGTTCTGTGCGAGACCCATACACCTCTTTACTGCCTCCAGCAGCCCCTGGTACTGCACTGCGGCCATCTGCCCTGTATTCCCCACTACTGCCTCCCACCGTCTCCCCCACTACTGCCACTGCCCTGTCTCCCCCCACTACTGCCACCTGCCCTGTCTCCCCCATTCCTGCCACCCACCCTGTCTCCCCCACTATTGCCACCCACCCCGCCTACCCCCACTACTGCCACCCGCCCTGTCTCCCCTCAACCTGTCTTTACCCCACTACTGCCAACCTCCCTGTCTCCCCCTACTGCTCGCCACCCTGTGCCCCCCCTCTTCCACCTCAGCACTGCTTGGGGACAATATTACCCATAGACAGTGCCTCTGGCAGCCCCCGCTACAGCACTAGTGCCACCACCCTGTCTCCCCCTCTGACATCTCAGAACTGCTTGGGGATTCTTGGTACTGCTGGTAACAGTCCTTTGTCTCCAGATGGAAGTAAGAAAGCAGGGCAGTAAGGAGGCAGAAGCTGCTTCTGGTACAATGGACCCTGGTCATGTAGGGCTGGGAGAGTCAGTAAGATTATGTAATAGAGTCACCATCTTACAGGCAGCCGGTGAAGGGAGCAGAGAATGGGTGTTATGTGGCAGGAACGGGCTGGTTAGGTAACAGCCTGGCTGCTGCATTCTGTACAAGCTACAAGCCGTGTAATTCTTTTGCTGGGAGACCCAGGTAGAGGACATTGCAGTAGTCTATGTGTGATGATACAAGTGCATGTATGACTGTAGGTAGATCTTCTGAGGGAATCTTCTGATTGTGGCTGATACCTGATGTCTAAGTGTCACTCCACCATCCAGGACACCAAGATTCCACTCAGGATCAGCATTTTGTAACTCTGAACCCACAAGCTTAAGTCTGGTTGGTTTGCAAAGCTGAGCTGTAGCCCTGCCCTTTGTTGGTGAGTTTCTATCATAAGGACCTGTTTCACCAGGACTGAGTCACAGCCAACTGGCATCACCCACACCTGGAGCTCAGCTAGACAACTATTTAGGATTGGTACTGGGTTCTTAGTACCTGGAGCAAAAGACAGGTCATCTGTACAGCAGTGGTAGATGATGGCATGACATCTGATTATTTCACCCAGTGGTAACATGTATATTGCAAAAAGCATAGGAAATAGAAGAACCTTGAAGAACAACGCATGGCATTGATGAGAATACTCCAGAAGATTAAAATGGTTCCTCACCTGAGTGATGTCTATTGTGCTGATTTATTTCTCAGAGTATGGAAATGGCCTCTCACTTGTGACTTCGCTGAAGTGTAACAAGTTGTGATTTCTATGTAAAACATTTCACACACTCAGAACATGGAAATGGCTTTTTCCGTCTGACTTCTCTGATGTGTAAAAAGATCTAATTTCCGTGTAAAACATTTCCCACATTCTGAGCAAAAAATGGCTTCTCACCTGTGTGACTTCTCTCATGTTTAATAAGATCTGATTTGTGTGCAAAACATTTCCCACACTCAAAACATTGAAATGGCCTCTCACCTGTGTGACTTCGCTGATGTGTAACAAGTTGTGATTTCCAGGTAAAACATTTCCCACACTCATAGCAAGAAAATGGCTTCTCACCTATGTGACTTCTCTCATGTTTAATAAGATGTGATTTCTGGATAAAACATTTCCCACACTAAAAGCAAGAAAATGGCTTCTCGCCTGTGTGACTTCTCTCATGTTTAATAAGATGTGATTTCTGGATAAAACATTTCCCACACTCAGAACAGGAATACGGCTTCTCACCTGTGTGACTTCTCTGATGTGTAACAAGAGCTGAGTTCTGTGCGAAACATTTCCCACACTCAGAACAGGAATATGGCTTCTCACCTGTGTGACTTCTCTGATGACAAACAAGATCTGGTTTCGATGAAAAACATTTCCCACACTCAGAACAGGAAAACGGCTTCTCACCTGTGTGACTTCTCTGATGTCTAATAAGAACTAATTTGTATGCAAAACATTTCCCACACTCAAAACATGGAAATGGCTTCTCACCTGTGTGACTTCTCTGATGTCTAACAAGAACTGATTTCTGTGTGAAACATTTCCCACACTCAGAACATGGAAATGGCTTCTCATTTGTGTGACTTCTGTGATGTATAATAAGATCTGATTTCCGTGCAAAACATTTCCCACACTCAGGACATGGAAATGGCTTCTCACCTGTGTGACTTCTCTGATGTCTAATAAGAACTGAATTGTATGCAAAACATTTCCCACACTCAGAACACAGAAATTGCCTCTCACCTGCCTTACCGGTCTGTGGGTTAATAGGCTTTGTGTTCTGTGTAAAACATTTGGCATCTATAGCACATGGAAACTCTGTATCTACTCTCAGAGCTGTACCAGATACACCAATATCAGAGTGATCAGGAGAATATTTTGCAGGATCAGAGGGACCAGCTGATAGAGCTGGATGTATAATTGGGGTAATGGGGTTATCTCCTGGAGAATCCTGTCTACTGTCATTATCTTTTATGTCACAATCCGGGGATAACATTAGATGTCCTTCTGAGATATTCCTGCTTGTGTGTCCACCTGCTGGAAATAAAATACATTATGGAAATGTGACATTTTCTGTAACAATATTAATATTGGCCCTCATTCCGAGTTGATCGGTCGCAAGGCGAATTTAGCAGAGTTACACATGCTAAGCCTACGCCTACTGGGAGTGTATCTTAGCTTCTTAAAATTGCGACCGATGTATTCGCAATATTGCGATTACAAACTACTTAGCAGTTTCAGAGTAGCTTCAGACTTACTCTGCCTGTGCGATCAGTTCAGTGCTTGTCGTTCCTGGTTTGACGTCACAAACACACCCAGCGTTCGCCCAGACACTCCTCCGTTTCTCCAGCCACTCCTGCGTTTTTTCCGGAAACGGTAGCGTTTTCACCCACACGCCCCTAAAACGCCGTGTTTCCGCCCAGTAACACCCATTTCCTGTCAATCACATTACGATCGCCGGAGCGATGAAAAAGCCGTGAGTAAAAATACTATCTTCATTGTTAAATTACTTGGCGCAGTCGCAGTGCGAATATTGCGCATGCGTACTAAGCGGATTTTCATTGCGATGCGATGAAAAATACCGACCGATCAACTCGGAATGAGGGCCATTGTAAACAATAGGAGAAGACAACTCTCTGGGACAATTAATTGTAAATGGGTGTGTATAATAAAACAACTTTTAATAAAGGCTTTATACTATTGTGTCTCAGATGATCATTGTGTCCACCCTCCTGAGAACACTCACAATAACAAATGTAATATTATAATAAGACTTAGATATCTCTCTCTTACCCTGGTAACTAACCATGAAGTATAAATGGAGATGTAGTCACTTGCCAAGTCCTATGTCAGCACCAATGTAAAACAATGGATGGGGAATATATTGTATGAATTGGAGATTCTAGATGAACAATAACATCAGTCATATGAGCTGATGGATCAGAGAAATGTCTCCTAACGTTACTCCTGGAAGCATTGGTAAAGTAGCATTCCTTTATGTGTGTGCTCATACGCTGGTAAGCCTGTACAAGTGTTACTCACCCTTATATAAGGTATATTGCTACAGCAGAGTAGGTGTGGAACAAGGTATTTTACATGCAATACACCATATGATACCCTGTAATCATCATCTGCTAGGCTATAATCTACTTTCTCTTACGTCCTAGAGGATGCTGGGGTCCATTTAATACCATGGGGTATAGACAGGTCCTTTGGGAGCCACTGGCACTTTAAGAGTTTAATAGTGTGGGCTTGGCCCTCCCTCTATGCCCCTCCTACCAGACTCAGTTTAGAAAATGTGCCCAGAGGAGTCGGTCACAGTTAGAGGAGCTCCTAGGAGTTTTCTTAGTTTTTTATTTTCTACAGTTAGTTAGGTTACAGGAAAGCTGCTGGCAACAGTCTCCCTGCTTCGTGGGACTTGGGGGTGGGGGGGTCGGGAATAGGAACCAACTTCCTGAAGAGTTAATGGTTCTCTACTCCGCTGACAGGACACTGAGCTCCTGAGGGTGCTGATCACAAGCCCATGAGGCGACTGCTCACTCCTGCAACACGGCCGCCACCCCCTAACAGAGCCAGAAGAAAGAAAAGTGGCGAGTATAGCGCCGGCGTCCCGGTTAGCGGCAGGGTATGGCGGCACAAGGGTGGGAGCGCAGCTCTGACAGGCTACGCTCCAGGAAGGCTCAGCAACACACAGTGTAGGCGCTTTGAGGGGCGTCCTGAGTCAGCGCGGATAAACCCTACACTGGTCACGCAGCTAACAGGCTAATCTCCCTGTTAGCACTAAAATCCTCAGGCCAGTATAAACAATTAGTGCGGGAAGCCGCACGCCATTACAAGGGGCGGGGCTTCCTCTCAGAGCGGATCCAGCACTCACCAGCGCCATTTTCTCCCTGCAGATCATAGGAACTAGGACACTGACAGGGAACGCTGCCCTCCCTATTAAGGTTAGTTAGCACCGGGCTTTTATCATAACTACCTACAGGGGCGCTGTGTGGCTGGCTCCTTATACTCTGTGACTCTCTGAAGGTACTCTGGGGGAAACTGTGTCTGACATTTTCCTGTGTGTGTGTGTGTGTGTAACCACATTACCAGAGTGTGTATCTTCTCCTGAGGAGTCTATTCCATGTACTCAGGACTGCAATGTGCTGTCTCAGCCTTCTGAATCCGAACCCCCATGGGTGGATTCTTTAAGGCGAATGATATCCCAGATTTCAACATGGATGTCACATAATAAGAGACGCAGTTTTTGAGACAATCTGTGGAGTGTTTGAAATATTCAGCTCCCACTACTTCATCTAAAACCCCACCTACATACCCCAAAAAAGTACACTTGCCCAGATAATGCAAGCTGACACTAATACCGACTCTGATACAGGGGACGGTGAGGGGGATATGCAGGGGGAGCATGCATCCCTTGCTAAAGGGATGCAGCTAATGATTGAAGCCATTAGGGATGTTTTGCATATTTCTGAGAAGGTCCAGAACAAGTAGAGGAATCTTATTTTACAGTAAATAAGAAGTCCTCACTTACCTTCCCTGCTTCTGTGTTAAACTCCTTGTTTGAAAAATCCTGAGAAAACCCAGAGAAAAAATTACAGATCCCTAAAAATTCTCATTGCTTTCCCTTTCCCTGAAGAGAATAGAAAAGTGGGAAAACCCACCTATTGTAGACGCTTCTGTATCTAGGCTGTCTACAAAGGTGGTTTTACCTGTCCCTGGTTCAACCGCCTTAAAGGAGCTGGCTGACCGCAAGATTGAGACTACGCTCAAATCACTATACACTGCTACAGGCATGGCTTTAAGGCCCACTATTGCTTGTGCGTGGATTTCTAAAGCCATAGTAAAGTGGTCAGGCACCTTACTAGAGGACTTAGATACTATGGATAGGAGTGACACTGACTTGTTTTTACGTCACATACAGGATTCTGCAGGCTTCATGGTGGAGGCCATGAAGGACATTGGCCTGCTACTTCCATGGCTGTCTCGGCACGCAGAGGACTCTGGCTACGCCAATGGACTGCGGATGCAGAATCCAAGAAAAGTGTGGAGAACCTGCCATTTACAGGTCAGGCACTATTTGGGGACGCATTGGATGCGTGGATTTCCACGGCGACTGCGGGTAAGTCGACATTTCTTCTCTCCGCAGCAGCCCTAGCTAGGAAATCTTATCCTACACCTACACTGCAGTCCTTTTGGACTGGAAAATGTAAAAAATCCAAACCCCCTCACACCTTCTTTAGAGGAGGTCAGGGAAGATCCCAAAAACCTGCACCAACAGGTTCCCAGGAACAGAAACCAGGTTCAGCTTCCTCCAAATATTCAGCATGATGATGGACCTATCAGCCTGGACATTAGGCAAGTGGGAGCGAGACTAAAAGATTTCAGTCATGTCTGGGCGTCATTATGCCTAGACCCCTGGGTGAAGGATATTGTTACCCAGGGGTACAGACTGGAGTTTCAGGAACTCCCACCTCACAGATTCTTCAAATCAGGCTTACCAGCTTCGCTGACAAAAAGTGCTATCCTTCAGGAAGCCATTCAAAAATTGGTACAAACAAATGTCATTGTTCCAGTTCCACCTCACCCAAAAACCAAGGGTTATTACTCAAACCTGTTTATGGTACCAAAACCGGGCGGTTCGGTAAGGCCTATATTGAACCTGAAGACGTTGAACCCCTACTTAAGGGTTTTCCAATTCAAGATGGAGCCTCCGAGAGCGGTGATCTCAGGTCTGGAGGAGGGGGAATTCCTAGTATCCCTGGATATCAAGGATGCGTACCTTCACATTCTGATCTGGCCACCTCACCAGGCCTATCTACGGTTTGCACTACAGGACTGTCACTATCAGTTCCAGACGTTGCCATTTGGCCTCTCTACAGCACTGAGGGTGTTCACCATGGTCATGGCAGAGATAATGCTCCTCCTACGCAAACAGGGAGTGAACATAATTCCATATCTGGACGATCTGCTGATAGAGGCATCTTCCAAGGAGAAGCTGTTGCAGAGTATTGCGCTCTCAACTCAACTACTCTGGGATCATGGGTGGATCCTGAACCTTCCAACGTCACATTTGGCACTGACAAGGAGACTGCCCTTCCTGGGGATGATACTCGACACGGAGCTTTGGTACATCTCCATGGTACTAAATGGACCCCAGCATCCTCTAGGATGTAAGAGAAAATAGGATTTTAATTACCTACTGGTTAATCCTTTTCTCGTAGTCCGTAGAGGATGTTGGGCGCCCCCGTCCTGTGCTTCGTATTACTGCATTGTTACTTGGTTCAGAATTGTTGGTTTAGCCGTTGCTGAAGTGTTCCAAGTTGGTGAGTTTGGCTTTTTTGTTATGTGTGAGCTGGTGTGAATTTCACCACTATCTGTGTATTTCCTTCTCTCGAAGTATATCCGTCTCCTCGGGCACAGTTTCTAGACTGAGTCTGGTAGGAGGGGCATAGAGGGAAACTAGCCCACACTATTAAACTCTTAAAGTGCCAGTGGCTCCCAACGGACCCGTCTATACCCCATGATACTAAATGGACCCCAGCATTCTCTACAGACTACGAGAAAATAGGATTTTACTCACCGGTAAATCTATTTCTCGTAGTCCGTAGTGGATGCTGGGACTCCGTAAGGACCATGGGGAATAGCGGCTCCGCAGGAGACTGGGCACAACTAAAGAAAGCTTTAGGACTACCTGGTGTGCACTGGCTCCTCCCACTATGACCCTCCTCCAGACCTCAGTTAGGATACCGTGCCCGGAAGAGCTGACACAATTAGGAAGGATTTTTGAATCCTGGGTAAGACTCATACCAGCCCCACCAATCACACCGTACAACTCGTGATACTATACCCAGTTATGAAATACAATGGAGCCTCTCAACAGATGGCTCTCAACAATAACCCGTTAGTTTAACAATAACTATATACAAGTATTGCAGACAATCCGTACTTGGGATGGGCGCCCAGCATCCACTACGGACTACGAGAAATAGATTTACCGGTGAGTAAAATCTTATTTTCTCTGACGTTCTAAGTGGATGCTGGGACTCCGTAAGGACCATGGGGATTATACCAAAGCTCCCAAACGGGCGGGAGAGTGCGGATGACTCTGCAGCACTGAATGAGCAAACTCAAGGTCCTCCTTAGCCAGGGTATCAAATTTGTAGAATTTTGCAAAAGTGTTAGACCCTGACCAAGTAGCAGCTCGGCAAAGTTGTAAAGCCGAGACCCCTCGGGCAGCCGCCCAAGAAGAGCCCACCTTCCTCGTGGAATGGGCTTTTACAGATTTAGGATGCGGCAGTCCAGCCGCAGAATGCGCAAGCTGAATTGTTCTACATATCCAGCGAGCAATAGTCTGCTTCGAAGCAGGAGCACCCAGCTTGTTGGGTGCATACAGGATAAATAGCGAGTCAGTTTTCCTGACTCCAGCCGTCCTGGAAACATATATTTTCAAGGCCCTGACTACGTCCAGTAACTTGGAGTCCTCCAAGTCCCTAGTAGCCGCAGGCACCACAATAGGTTGGTTCACGTGAAAAGCTGATACCACCTTGGGGAGAAACTGGGGACGAGTCCTCAATTCTGCCCTATCCATATGGAAAATCAGATAAGGGCTTTTACATGACAAAGCCGACAATTCTGACACACGCCTGGCCGAAGCCAAGGCCAACAGCATGACCACTTTCCACGTGAGATATTTCAAATCCACGGTCTTAAGTGGTTCAAACCAATGTGACTTTAGGAAACTCAACACCACGTTGAGATCCAAGGTGCCACTGGAGGCACAAAAGGGGCTGAATATGCAGCACTCCCTTAACAAAAGTCTGAACTTCAGGCAGTGAAGCCAGTTCTTTCTGGAAGAAAATCGACAGAGCCGAAATCTGAACCTTAATGAAACCCAATTTTAGGCCCATAGTCACTCCTGACTGTAGGAAGTGCAGAAATCAACCCAGCTGAAATTCCTCCGTTGGGGCCTTCCTGGCCTCACACCAAGCAACATATTTTCGCCATATGCGGTGATAATGTTTTGCGGTCACCTCTTTTCTAGCCTTAATCAGCATAGGAATGACTTCCCCCGGAATGCCTTTTTCCTTTAGGATCCGGTGTTCAACCGCCATGCCGTCAACGCAAGGTAAGTCTTGGAACAGACAGGGCCCCTGCTGCAGCAGGTCCTGTCTGAGCGGCAGAGGCCATGGGTCCTCTGAAATCATTTCTTGAAGTTCTGGGTGCAAAGCCCTTCTTGGCCAATCCGGAACCACGAGTATAGTTCTTACTCTTCTCCTTCTTATTATTCTCAGTACCTTGGTATGAGAGACAGAGGAAGGAACACATACACCGACTGGTACACCCTCGGTGTTACTAGAGCGTCCACAGCTATCGCCTGAGGGTCCCTTGACCTGGCGCAATATCTTTTTAGCTTTTTGTTGAGGTGGGACACCATCATGTCTACCTGTAGCCTATCCCAATGGTGTACAATCATTTGGAAGACTTCTGGATGAAGACCCCACTCTCCCGGTTAGAGGTCGCTCCGGGAATGAACACTGCTGACAGTGCTAACACATGATATTATGCCCATCGGAAAATCCTTGTGGCTTCTGCCATCGCCATCCTGCTTCTTGTGCCGCCCTGTTGGTTTACATGGGCGACCACCATGATGTTGTCTGACTGGATCAGCACCGGCTGATGTTGAAGCAGGGGTCTTGCCTGACTTAGGGCATTGTAAATGGCCCTCAGTTCCAGAATATTTATGTGTAGGGAAGTCTCCTGACTCGACCATAGTCCTTGGAAGTTTCTTCACTGTGTGACTGCCCCCCAGCCTCGAAGGCTGGCATCCGTGGTCACCAGGACCCAGTCCTGTATGCCGAATCTGCGACCCTCTAGAAGATGAGCACTCTGCAGCCACCACCACAGCAACACCCTGGCCCTTGGAGACAGGGTTATCAGCTGATGCATCTGAAAATGCAATCCGGACCTCTTGTCCAAAGATCCTACTGGAAGATCCTTGCATCTTTCCCAGGACTCGCGTGCATTGATGCACCGACACCTGTATTTGTTTAAGGAGGTCTCTGACTAGAGATGACAACTCCTTGGCCTTCTCCTCCGGGAGAAACACTTTTTCCTGTTCTGTGTCCAGAACCATACCCAGGATCAGTAGGAACCAGCTGCGACTTCGGAATATTCAGAATCCAGCCGTGCTGTTGTAGCCCTTCCCGAGATAGTGCTACTCCGACCAACAACTGTTCCCTGGACCTCGCCTTTATAAGGAGATCGTCCAAGTACGGGATTACTATAACTCCCTTTTTTCGAAGGAGTATCATCATTTCGGCCATTACCTTGGTAAATACACTCGGTGCCGGGGACAGACCAACGGCAACATCTGGAATTGGTAATGACAGTCCTGTACCACAATTTTGAGGTACTCCTGGTGAGGAGGGTAAATGGGGACATGCAGGTAAGCATCCTTGATGTCCAGTGATACCATGTAACCCCTTCGTCCAGGCTTGCAATTACCGCCCTGAGCGATTCCATTTTGAACTTGAACCTTCGTATATAAGTGTTCAAGGATTTCAATTTTAGAATGGGTCTCACCGAACCGTCTGGTTTCGGTACCACAAACATTGTGGAACAGTAACCCCGACTTTGTTGAAGGAGGGGTACCTTGATTAACACCTGCTGGAAGTACAGCTTGTGAATTTCCCTCAGTACTACCTCCCCTTTCTCCGAGGGCAGCAGGCAAGGCTGATTTGAGGTAACGGCATAAGGGAGTCGCCTCGAACTCCAGCTTGTATCCCTGTGATACTACTTGCAGAACCCAGGAATCCACCTGTGAGCGAGCCCACTGGTCGCTGAAGTTCCCGAGACGCGCCCCCACCGCACCTGGCTCCACCTGTGGAGCCCCAGCGTCATGCGCTGGACTCAGAGGAAGCGGGGGAAGATCTTTGATCCTGGGAACTGGCTGTCTGGTGCAGCTTTTTCCCTCTTCCCTTGTCGCTGTGCAGAAAGGAAGCGCCTCTGACCCGCTTGCTTTTCTGAAGCCGAAAGGACTGTACCTGATAATACGGTGCTTTCTTAGGCTGTGAGGAAACCTGAGGTAAAAAATTTTCTTCACAGCAGTTGCTGTGGATACGAGGTCCCAGAGACCATCCCCAAACAATTCCTCACCCTTGTAAGGCAGAATCTCTATGTGTCTTTTAAAGTCAGCATCACCTGTCCACTGCCGGGTCCCTAATACCCTCCTGGCAGAAAGGACATTACATTAATTCTGGATGCCAGCCGGAAAATATCCCTCTGTGCATCCCTCATATATAAGACGACGTCTTTAATATGCTCTATGGTTAGCAAAATAGTATCCCTGTCCTGACAGGGTAACAGACCACGCTTCAGCAGCACTATCCATGCTGAGGCAATTGCAGGTCTCAGTATAGTACCTGAGTGTGTATATACAGACTTTAGGATAGCCTCCTGCTTTTTATCAGCAGGCTCCTTCAAAGTGGCCGTATCCTAAGACGGCAGTGCCACCTTTTTTGACAAACGTGCGAGCGCCTTATCCCCCCTAGGGGATATCTCCCAACGTGACCTATCCTCTGGCGGGAAAGGGTACGCCATCAGTAACTTTTTAGGAATTACCAGTTTCTTACCGGGGGAACCCACGCTTCTTCACACACTTCATTCACTCATCTGCTGGGGGAACAAAACACTGGCTGCTTTTTCTCCCCAAACATAAAAACCCTTTTGTTTTAGTGGTACTTGGGTTAATGTCAGAGTGTAACACATTTTTCATTGCTGAGATCATGCTACGGATGTTCCTAGTGGATTGTGTATATGTCTCAACCTCGTCGACACTGGAGTCAGACTCCGTGTCGACATCTGTGTCTGCCATCTGAGGTAGCGGGGCGTTTTTGAGCCCCTGATGACCTTTGAGACGCCTGGGCAGGCACGAGCTGAGAAGCCATCTGTCCCACAGCTGTTACATCATCCAGCCTTTTATGTAAGGAGTTGACACTGTCGGTTAATACCTTCCACCTATCCATCTACTCCGCCTCCACATAACCTTCCTCCTCAAACATGTTGACACAGCCGTACCGACACACTGCACACACACAGGGAATGCTCTGACTGAGGACAGGACCCCACAAAGTCCTTTGGGGAGACAGAGAGAGAGAGTATGCCAGCACACACCAGAGTGCTATATAATGCAGGGATTAACACTATAACTGAGTGATTTTCCCAATAGCTGCTTGTATACACAATATTGCGCCTAAATTTAGTGCCCCCCCTCTCTTTTTAACCCTTTGAGCCTGAAAACTACAGGGGAGAGCCTGGGGAGATGTCTTCCAGCTGCACTGTGAAGAGAAAATGGCGCCAGTGTGCTGAGGGAGATAGCCCCGCCCCTTTTTCGGCGGACTTCTCCCGCTTTTTTATGGATCTCTGGCAGGGGTATTTTACACATATATAGCCTCTAGGACTATATATTGTGTAGATTTGCCAGCCATGGTGTTTAATATTGCTGCTCAGGGCGCGCCCCCCCAGCGCCCTGCACCCATCAGTGACCGGAGTGTGAGGTGTGCATGAGGAGCAATGGCGCACAGCTGCAGTGCTGTGCGCTACCTTGGTGAAGACCGAAGTCTTCTGCCGCCGATTTTCCGGACCGTCATCTTGCTTCTGGCTCTGTAAGGGGGACGGCGGCGCGGCTCCGGGACCGGACGATCGAGGTCGGACCCTGTGTTCGATCCCTCTGGAGCTAACGGTGTCCAGTAGCCTAATAAGCCCAAGCTAGCTGCAAGCAGGTAGGTTTGCTTCTTCTCCCCTTAGTCCCTCGTAGCAGTGAGTCTGTTGCCAGCAGATCTCACTGAAAAAAAACACCTAAATAATACTTTCTTTTCTAGGAGCTCAGGAGAGCCCCTAGTGTGCATCCAGCTCAGCCGGGCACAAGATTCTAACTAAGGTCTGAGGAGGGTCATAGTGGGAGGAGCCAGTGCACACCAGGTAGTCATAAAGCTTTCTTTAGCTGTGCCCAGTCTCCTGCGGAGCCGCTATTCCCCATGGTCCTTACGGAGTCCCAGCATCCACTTAGGACGTTAGAGAAAAGGATTTACTGGTAGGAAATTAAAATCCTATTTTTACACCCCCATCATCAGTGTCTTACCTCTATTCTCTCAAAAGTAATAAGGATGATGTGTGTACGGTAAGTATGATATAGAGAATTACATATCAGAATCTATACAGCTGCCACCATACTTCTGCTTCTCATACATGTGCTACTGGCAGCAGTGAACATCTGAGTGAGAATGCAGGGAAGACAGCAGAGTCTGATGAGAGATTGGATCTGCCTTTGCAGAGATGTACCACACCTGTCACCCCTGTTAGTATATAAAATAATAAATAAGAGGGGCTTGGTCCATCCAGACGTACTTTCTGGAGCTCTCCTCACTAAGTGACTTCTTATCTACCCTACCTGATAGCTCTCAGCCGCCACTGGGAACAAGACCCAATTTATTAAGTCCCCCACTCCTACTGCCCTACAGCCGCTCGCTCCAGTGGCGTAAGTCCGTCCCAGTTGCCCGGAGGCAAGATAAATATTGGTGCCCCCCTTTTTCCTATATCAAGATAAGTGTGTGTGTGTGTGTGTGTGTGTGTGTGTGTGTGTGTGTGTGTATAACAGCAGACACTTTACCGATGGAGGTATTTGCTTCTGTAGAGGAAGCATGAGAATGCTAACTATATGAAGTTACGTGTAATTGTCAGAGAAGTATCTTCATATAGTTAAAATTCTCATATTTCCTATACAGGCGCAAACAGCTTCATCAGTAAGGTGTCTGCTTCCAGTGTAATAGGTTGTGGTTTCTAATCCTGGGTGTGACACTTGTAAAATGTGTATAATAAAGAGGGTGTGATTTGTAAGGTGCAAGGACCAGTGAGGAAGTTGGCCACTGAAAAGATAGCGGCAGCTATCAATTAACTTAATTCACTGGTGTCACAGAATGGGAGGAGAGGTGCCCCCTTCAGAGCAGGAGCCCGGCGGCAGATGACTCCATTGCCTCCCAGAGTTCTGCCTCTGGCTCGCTCCGCTCACTCCGAGCACTGTTCACTGCCGCAGCCTAGTGACGCCTATGAAGCTAAGAGCTGTATTCTGGGGCTGTGCACGCCCAGTCTTTCCTGCACGCTCCAGACACCTGACTTGAAGGCATTTTTGGCTCAGGCGGGAGCACTTGCTCTCCAGATAACACGGGTGCGCAGGTCCCAATACTGCTGGGGACAGAACGGGCTGCCCACAATCACCGGAGCCAAGTGGTGAAATTGGGAAGTGAGATGGCTGCCATTTTGGATCCTGGTGCCCGGCCATCACATGCTTTGTCTTCTGCCTTCAATAAGGTTTAATATAAATAAGTGTCCTGACGGCTGGACCGGGGTCACTACACTAAACTGAGGCATTTGCCTGGAGGTGAAACTACCTTCTATTTATATGGTACCACTATAATCTACTTCCTCTCAGTCTACTTGCAGAGCCCAGTATCAAGTATCGTCTGAGTACAGCTCATTACACTCTGATTACAACCTCACAGTATATTATTTTGTGGATTTATCCACTGAATATATTTTGCCATTTGTGTCTCTCTGTGCTGAGTACTTCACGTCTGTGATCACGCTGACCTCTAGTGGAATTTCTCGGTCATTACTGTGTTATTTGAGTTGCATTACATCATGTTTACTTGAAATTTTGGCTCGGATACCCCCGTCATCCCGACTAAGAATGTCATTTTGAACTGTGTCATCTTGATGTAACCTCCTGACAGCGTACTACTGCTCCTTTTATTTATAGATCATTTGTATTTTCCTATCTCTGAGAGGTCAGTCTCTTTGGAGCCGGCTTAACATGCCTCCAAAAAAGGTTAAAAGGTACCAAATTGGCCCACCTGTCCATCCCTTTGGTACCTCAAATTCAGGTGGTCCTTCTGAGACCGTTACAACATCATCTGCTTCTTCTTGTCAGACGCACATGAGGCATACTGTGACAAATTACATGGCCCTATGTGGGCAATGCCATTATGTAGTGTTAGGACTGCTGACATCGGAGAAGCCGTGAAGTGGCGCAGCAGCTTAAACATGTATAAACTTATTCTCTGAATTTCTATTACATGTAGCCTCACTGACACTACAACTACATGAACCACCAGCGGGAGAAGGCGGCCCAAATGGCGCGCAAGCAATTTAGCAAAGAGTTTAATGTCGCAATTGAGGAGGGAAATAGGTCGGTAGCTCGAGCACTGGGTGGGGTCCTTACCCTCTTTTGGGATTACAGTTATATATATAATGCTTATATAGGTCCTTTCTGCCTTTTACATCTGTCCTATGGGCTCTTTCGAGCCCTTTCTTGCCCCTCTGTGTGTTTTGTAGGTTGCGGAGCCGGGGAGCCATTCATTTGGATTTTGCAGGTTGTGGCGTACTCCCATCTCTGAAGCCGCGGACTGAAGTAGTGCAGTGATCCCACCGCGGACCGGACCTCAGCGAGGTAGCTCTGCTACTGACCGAGGGCTGTGCGCCCTGTCCACTCTTGTGCCTAGCTGTGCTGTTGGAGTCGTGTAGAGAGGCTGACTGGGGATCAGTGGTGACCGCGGCGCGAGACACAGAGCGGAGCTGCTCTCCCGGCATCTGATGCGGTGCATACTACGGGGATTGGTGGGCTCAGCAAGGACACATCAGGTTAGTCAGCTCACCCGGTTACAGCCTGCCTTCTCCAACTGTCCGGCCGTTGAAGCCATGAGTCGTGGCAGCGGGAAATACATGGAGCGCTTGCCTGTCATCACTCCAGCAGTGTCCCGGCATCTCCCCTCTCCTCCTAACCCATGGTGCTATGGGGGAATCTGGTGGAGCTGTGAATTATATAGGACACAGGGCCGGTTCAAGGGCGCAGAGCGCCCCGGGCAGGAAAGGGGTGTGGCCTAATACAGGGGCGTGGTGAGTCACGCCCCCTGTACATTGAAAGCGCCGCTTGAATGCTGAGCGGTGCGCGATGACGTCATCGCGCACCGCACAGCAAAAGGTCCTCTCCACGAAGAGAAACTAGACGCTATGCGTCTAGTTCCCTTCGTGGAGAGGACCTTTGTTGTGCGGTGCGCGATGACGTCATCGCGCACCGCTCAGCAGTTACTCTCCACGAAGGGAAACTAGACGCATAGCGTCTAGTTCCCTTCACAGGAGGCGCCGAGGACGGGGACGGCAGCGGGCAGCGGAGGCGGACGGGGGACACAGCGGGCAGCAGTGGCGGATCTTGCCACGGTGCGGCGCCCTTCGGATGGCGCCAGCGCCCTCCGGAAGGCGGCGCCCCGGGCAAAAGTCCTGCTTGCCCGTGGCAAGAACCGCCACTGAGAGGACATACACGTGTGGTTACTGTGCAGCCAGATACGCTACCCTGTGCCCCTGCATCCTAGTACCCTCTCCTCTCCTGCCTTATTACTGACTTGGTTCACCCGCCATAGCCGGCCAGTTTCTTCTGATCTGGGCTTCCCTGCCAGAAGTGCCATCTTGAAAACTGCCAATATAGCCACATGCTCTCCTGAAACCAGCCGCTTCTCTGGGAGCTACAGACACTGCCAGCCCATGATCAGTGCCCTTCACTACAGCCTCAGTGATTTCCGGCAGGGACTTCTGCCGCTGCGGCCCTACCTGGGCAGTAAGTGGTCACCTGAACTGAACTCAGAATGAGGTATTGGCCCCAGAGGATGAGGAGCCAGGGGTTGGCCGGACATGGAGGTGGGCTCAGAGTCCCAGCGGGTACATGCCCTTAGGGCAAGACTAGTGCAACAATATTTCAGGTATGTAGCAGTTAAGAACACATCAGACAAGTGTTTATGGGTATATTTATACACATATTTCAGCAAGGTATAATGTGTAGGTACTGATTAAATTCCAAAAATGTGTTCCGATTTAGATTAATGTACAAATATTATTACTGTTTTTTTTTATATTTGAAAAAATAAAAATTTGTAATCGTTTGAGGCTAAAAATAAAAGTAAAAATATGGTTTAAACATTAAAAAAGCATGTCAATATTTAATCAACACCAGTAGTGGCGTGTTGTCAACATATATATATATATATATATATAGACTATATTAACAATGTGGTAATGTTTTTATTGACAATTTTTTTTGTGGTTTTATTTTAAAATGCTGCATATATGTTTGTTATCATGCATTCATGTCTCTTAAGATATTTTTATTTTATAACATAAAAATAAGAATTTACTCACCGGTAATTCTATTTCTCGTAGTCCGTAGTGGATGCTGGGGACTCCGTAAGGACCATGGGGAATAGACGGGCTCCGCAGGAGACTGGGCACTCTAAGAAAGATTTAGGACTCCCTGGTGTGCACTGGCTCCTCCCCCTATGACCCTCCTCCAAGCCTCAGTTAGGACACTGTGCCCGGAAGAGCTGACACAATAAGGAAGGATTTTGAACCCCGGGTAAGACTCATACCAGCCACACCAATCACACCATATAACTCGTGATAGGAACCCCAGTTAACAGTATGATAACAATGGAGCCTCTAAACAGATGGCTCGCAATAACAACCCAATTTGTGTAACAATAACTATGTACAAGTATTGCAGACAATCCGCACTTGGGATGGGCGCCCAGCATCCACTACGGACTACGAGAAATAGAATTACCGGTGAGTAAATTCTTATTTTCTCTAACGTCCTAGTGGATGCTGGGGACTCCGTAAGGACCATGGGGATTATACCAAAGCTCCCAAACGGGCGGGAGAGTGCGGATGACTCTGAAGCACCAAATGAGAGAACTCCAGGTCCTCCTCAGCCAGGGTATCAAATTTATAAAATTTTGCAAACGTGTTTGCCCCTGACCAAGTAGCAGCTCTGCAAAGTTGTAAAGCCGAGACCCCTCGGGCAGCCGCCCAAGATGAGCCCACCTTCCTTGTGGAATGGGCTTTTACAGATTTAGGCTGTGGTAGTCCCACCGCAGAATGCGCAAGCTGAATTGTACTACAAATCCAACGAGCAATAGTCTGCTTAGAAGCAGGAGTACCCAGCTTGTTAGGTGCATATAGAATAAACAGCGAGTCAGTTTTCCTGACTCCAGCCGTCCTGGAAACATAAATTTTCAGGGCCCTGACTACATACAGAAACTTGGAATCCTCCAAGTCCCTAGTAGCCGCAGGCACCACAATAGGTTGGTTCAAGTGAAAAGCTGATACCACCTTCGGGAGAAACTGAGGACGAGTCCTCAACTCTGCCCTATCCATATGGAAAATCAGATAGGGGCTTTTACAGGACAAAGTTGCCAATTCTGACACACGTCTGGCCGAAGCCAGAGCCAACAACATAATCACTTTCCACGTGAGATATTTTAAACCCACAGTCTTAAGTGGCTCAAACCAATGTGATTTTAGAAACTCCAAGACCACATTGAGATCCCAAGGTGCCACCGAGGCACAAAAGGAGGCTGAATATGCAGAACTCCCTTGACAAAAGTCTGAACTTCAGGCAGTGAAGCCAGTTCTTTCTGGAAGAAAATCGACAGGGCCGAGATCTGGACTTTAATGGACCCCAATTTGAGGCCCAAAGTCACACCTGCTTGCAGGAAATGTAGGAATCGACCCAGTTGAAATTCCTCCATTGGGGCCTTCTTGGTCTCACACCAAGCAACATATTTTCGCCAAATGCGGTGATAATGTTTTGCGGTGACATCCTTCCTGTCTTTGATCAGGGTAGGGATGACTTCCTCCGGAATACCTTTTTCCTTTAGGATCCGGCGTTCAACCACCATGCCGCCAAATGCAGCCGCGGTAAGTCTTGGAACGGACAGGGTCCCTGCTGCAGCAGGTCTTGTCTGAGCGGCAGAGGCCAAGGGTCCTCTGCAAGCATCTCTTGAAGTTCCGGGTACCAAGCTCTTCTTGGCCAATCCGGAGCCACGAGAATAGTTCTCACTCCTCGCTTTCTTATTATTCTCAGTACCTTGGGTATGAGAGGCAGAGGAGGAAACACATAAACCGACTGGTACACCCACGGTGTCACTAGAGCGTCCACAGAAAACGCCTGAGGGTCCCTTGACCTGGCGCAATACCTTTTTAGCTTTTTGTTGAGGCGGGACGCCATCATGTCCGCCTGTGGTTTTTCCCAACGGTTGACCAGCATTCGGAAAACTTCTGGATGAAGTCCCCATTCTCCCGGGTGGAGGTCGTGCCTGCTGAGGAAGTCTGCTTCCCAGTTGTCCACTCCCGAAATGAATACTGCTGTCAGTGCTAACACATGATTCTCTGCCCATCGGAGAATCCTTGTGGCTTCTGCCATTGCCCTCCTGCTTCTTGTGCCGCCCTGTCTGTTTACATGGGCGACCGCCGTGATGTTGTCTGACTGGATCAGCACCGGCCGGTTCTGAAGCAGGGGTCTTGCTTGACTTAGGGCATTGTAAATGGCCCTTAGCTCCAGAATATTTATGTGAAGTGAAAACTCCTGATTTGACCACAGTCCTTGGAAATTTCTTCCCTGTGTGACTGCCCCCCAGCCCCGAAGGCTGGCATCCGTGGTCACCAGGACCCAGTCCTGTATTCCGAATCTGCGGCCCTCTAGTAGATGAGCCCTCTGCAGCCACCACAGCAGCGACACCCTGGTTCTTGCCGACAGGGTTATCCGCTGTTGCATCTGGAGATGGGACCCGGACCATTTGTCCAACAGGTCCCACTGGAAAGTCCTTGCGTGGAACCTTCCAAATGGAATTGCCTTGTACGAAGCTACCATTTTTCCCAGGACTCGTGTGCATTGATGTACCGACACCTGTCCCGGTTTTAGGATGTCTCTGACTAGAGATGACAACTCCTCGGCTTTTTCCACTGGAAGAAACACTCTTTTCTGGTCTGTGTCCAGAATCATTCCCAGGAACAGAAGACGTGTCATCGGGACCAGCTGTGACTTTGGAATATTGAGAATCCAGCCGTGCTGTTGTAGCACTTCCCGAGAAAGTGCTACCCCCACTACCAACTGTTCCTTGGACCTCGCCTTTATCAGGAGACGGGATAATTAAAACTCCTTTCTTGCGAAGGAGTATCATCATTTCGGCCATTACCTTGGTAAAGACCCTCGGTGCCGTGGACAACCCAAACAGCAGCGTCTGGAACTGATAGTGACAGTCCTGTACCACAAATCTGAAGTACTCCTGGTGAGGAGGGTAAATAGGGACATGTAGGTACTCATCCTTGATGTCCAGGGAGACCATGTAATCCCCCTCATCCAGGCTCGCAATAACCGCCCTGAGCGATTCCATCTTGAACTTGAACCTTTTGATATAAGTGTTCAAGGATTTTAGATTTAAGTTGGGCCTCACCGAACCATCTGGTTTCGGTACCACAAACATTGTGGAATAGTAACCCTTTCCTTGCTGAAGGAGGGGTACCTTGACAATCACTTGCTGTGAATACAATTTTTGAATAGCCAACAACACTGCCTCCCTGGCAGAGGGAGTTACCGGTAAGGCAGATTTTAGGAAACGGCGGGGGTGGGGAGACGTCTCGAATTCCAGCCTGTACCCCTGAAGTACTACCTGAAGGACCCAGGGATCCACCTGTGAGAGAGCCCACTGTGCGCTGAATTTTCTGAGACGGGCCCCCACCGTACCCGGGTCTGCCTGAGCAGCCCCAGCGTCATGCTGTGGACTTACCGGACGCAGGGGAGGACTTCTGCTCTTGGGAACTAGCTGTGTGTTGCAGCTTTTTTCCTCTACCTTTGCCTCTCGGCAGAAAGGATGAGCCTCTAGCCCTCTTGCTTTTCTGGGGCCGAAAGGACTGTACCTGATAATACGGTGCTTTCTTTTGCTGTGGGTCAGCCTGTGGCAAAAAAGTCGATTTCCCAGCAGTAGCTGTGGACACGAGGTCCGAAAGACCATCCCCAAACAGTTCCACCCCCTTATAGGGCAAAACTTCCATGTGCCGCTTTGAGTCGGCATCGCCAGACCATTGCCGAAGTCCATAACCCCCTTCTGGCGGCAATGGACATAGCGCTTATTCTTGATGCCAGCCGGCAAATATCCCTCTGTACATCACGCATGTATAAGACTGCATCTTTTATATGCTCAATCGTCAGCAAAATATTGTCCCTATCCATGGTATCAATATTATCCGACAGGGAATCCGACCACGCAGCAGCAGCACTGCACATCCAAGCTTATGCAATCGCTGGTCGCAATATAATGCCGTGTGTGTGTAAATAGCTTTTAGGGTAGCTTCCTGCTTTCTATCAGCAGGTTCCTTTAGGGTGGCCGTATCCGGAGACCGTAGTGCCACCTTCTTTGATAAGCGTGTCAGCGCCTTATCTACCCTAGGGGGTGTTTCCCAACGTGACCTATCCTCTAGCGGGAAAGGGTATGCTGCCAATAACCGTCTTAAAATTATCAATTTCTTATCGGGGGAAGTCCACGCTTCCTCACACACCTCATTTAATTCCTCAGATGCAGGAAAACCTACAGGTAGTTTTTTGTCACCAAACATAATACCCTTTTTTGTGGTACCTGGAGTATTATCAGAAATGTGCAAAACATTTTTCATTGCCTCAATCATGTAACGGGTGGACCTATTGGAGGGTACACTAGTCTCATCATCGTCGACACTGGAGTCGGTATCCGTGTCGACGTCTGTATCTGTCACCTGAGGTAGCGGGCGTTTTAAAGCCCCTGATGACATTTGAGATGCTGGAACAGGCACAAGGCTGTCCTATGTCGTCAAACCTTTTGTGTAAGGAGTTGACACTTTCACGCAATTCCTTCCATAAGTCCAACCACACCGGTGTCGACTCCGCAGGGGGTGACATCACATTCACAGGCATTTGCTCCGCCTCCACATCATTTTCCTCCTCATACATGTCGACACAGCAGTACCGACACACAGCAGACACACAGGGAATGCTCTTACAGAGGACTGGACCCCACAAAGCCCTTTGAGGAGACAGAGGGAGAGTATGCCAGCACACACCAGAGCGCTATATATCCCAGGGATATCACTTATAAAACGTGTTTTCCCTTATAGCTGCATAATATACTTATACTGCGCCTAATTTGTGCCCCCCTCTCTTTTTTTACCCTTTTCTGTAGTGCAGGACTGCAGGGGAGAGCCAGGGAGCTTCCTTCCAGCGGAGCTGTGAGGGAAAAATGGCGCTAGTGTGCTGAGGGAGATGGCCCCGCCCCTTTTTCGGCAGGCTTTCTCCCGCTATTGTAAAAGTTCTGGCAGGGGTTAATAAGCACCTATATAGCCCCTGGGGCTATATATGGTGCCAGTTTGCCAGCCAAGGTGTTAGTATTGCTGCTCAGGGCGCCCCCCCAGCGCCCTGCACCCATCAGTGACTGAAGTGTGTGGTGTGCATGAGAAGCAATGGCGCACAGCTGCAGTGCTGTGCGCTACCTTGGAGAAGACAGAAGTCTTCAGCCGCCTATTTTCCGGACCACCTTCTTGCTTCTGGCTCTGTAAGGGGGACGGCGGCGCGGCTCCGGGAACGGACCGCGAGGTCGGGTCCTGTGTTCAATCCCTCTGGAGCTAATGGTGTCCAGTAGCCTAAGAAGCCCAAGCTACCACCACTTAGGTAGGTTTGCTTCTTCTCCCCTTAGTCCCTCGATGCAGTGAGCCTGTTACCAGCAGGTTTCACTGAAAATAAAAAACCTAACAAACACTTTCTTCCTAGGAGCTCAGGAGAGCCCCTAGTGTGCATCCAGCTCGGCTGGGCACAGAGATCTAACTGAGGCTTGGAGGAGGGTCATAGGGGGAGGAGCCAGTGCACACCAGGTAGTCCTAAATCTTTCTTAGAGTGCCCAGTCTCCTGCGGAGCCCGTCTATTCCCCATGGTCCTTACGGAGTCCCCAGCATCCACTAGGACGTTAGAGAAAACACTAATACAACAATCCTGCAATGTTTAGCTGAAGGAAGAGCAGAGAATTTTGGTAAGTTTGTTTGCAGAAGCTCCACTAACAGTAGCATAGACTCGCAATTGCGTTCACAACTGAGAACACGTACCAGACTGTTAACTTGCAGTCATAGCAATAAAGTTTATCAATATATGTCAGCATCACAGCTGACGGCCAATCAACAGCAGGAAGACAGTATAAATATTAGCATTTGTGATGAATACGCCAATGGCATTATGCGAGCTGCCGCCTTTAGTATGTGGCAGCTGCGGCTCCTCACCATGGTCATGGACCACTGCATACGTCGCACGGGCCCATACGTGTTTAACTCCCGAAAGCATGTGGCCTACGCGGAGATCCGTATGTGGTGCATGGGCGAAGGTCCACACATGGCGGATCATTGTACAACTCGAGTGGTAGTGGTCTTACCTCTGCCGCATTTGCTGGTGCAGCTACGCCACCAAATACTTGACGGTGAGTAATGCACACTGTGGCATTTATGTTTACATGAGTGTGTTTGTTAGCAGGTAAATGTATAGTAATATTTGCAGCCATAAATGTGTGTTTGCCTGTAGATAGTGGTAGTGTATGTACTAGAGATGAGCGCCTGAAATTTTTCGGGTTTTGTGTTTTGGTTTTGGGTTCGGTTCCGCGGCCGTGTTTTGGGTTCGAACGCGTTTTGGCAAAACCTCACCGAATTTTTTTTGTCGGATTCGGGTGTGTTTTGGATTCGGGTGTTTTTTTCAAAAAACACTAAAAAACAGCTTAAATCATAGAATTTGGGGGTCATTTTGATCCCAAAGTATTATTAACCTCAAAAACCATAATTTACACTCATTTTCAGTCTATTCTGAATACCTCACACCTCACAATATTATTTTTAGTCCTAAAATTTGCACCGAGGTCGCTGTGTGAGTAAGATAAGCGACCCTAGTGGCCGACACAAACACCGGGCCCATCTAGGAGTGGCACTGCAGTGTCACGCAGGATGTCCCTTCCAAAAAACCCTCCCCAAACAGCACATGATGCAAAGAAAAATAAAAGAAAAAAGAGGTGCAAGATGGAATTGTCCTTGGGCCCTCCCACCCACCCTTATGTTGTATAAACAAAACAGGACATGCACACTTTAACCAACCCATCATTTCAGTGACAGGGTCTGCCACACGACTGTGACTGATATGACGGGTTGGTTTGGACCCCCCCCAAAAAAGAAGCAATTAATCTCTCCTTGCACAAACTGGCTCTACAGAGGCAAGATGTCCACCTCATCATCACCCTCCGATATATCACCGTGTACATCCCCCTCCTCACAGATTATCAATTCGTCCCCACTGGAATCCACCATCTCAGCTCCCTGTGTACTTTGTGGAGGCAATTGCTGCTGGTCAATGTCTCCGCGGAGGAATTGATTATAATTCATTTTAATGAACATCATCTTCTCCACATTTTCTGGATGTAACCTCGTACGCCGATTGCTGACAAGGTGAGCGGCGGCACTAAACACTCTTTCGGAGTACACACTTGTGGGAGGGCAACTTAGGTAGAATAAAGCCAGTTTGTGCAAGGGCCTCCAAATTGCCTCTTTTTCCTGCCAGTATAAGTACGGACTGTGTGACGTGCCTACTTGGATGCGGTCACTCATATAATCCTCCACCATTCTATCAATGTTGAGAGAATCATATGCAGTGACAGTAGACGACATGTCCGTAATCGTTGTCAGGTCCTTCAGTCCGGACCAGATGTCAGCATCAGCAGTCGCTCCAGACTGCCATGCATCACCGCCAGCGGGTGGGCTCGGAATTCTGAGCCTTTTCCTCGCACCCCCAGTTGCGGGAGAATGTGAAGGAGGAGATGTTGACAGGTCGCGTTCCGCTTGACTTGACAATTTTGTCACCAGCAGGTCTTTCAACCCCAGCAGACTTGTGTCTGCCGGAAAGAGAGATCCAAGGTAGGCTTTAAATCTAGGATCGAGCACGGTGGCCAAAATGTAGTGCTCTGATTTCAACAGATTGACCACCCGTGAATCCTTGTTAAGCGAATTAAGGGCTCCATCCACAAGTCCCACATGCCTAGCGGAATCGCTCCGTGTTAGCTCCTCCTTCAATGTCTCCAGCTTCTTCTGCAAAAGCCTGATGAGGGGAATGACCTGACTCAGGCTGGCAGTGTCTGAACTGACTTCACGTGTGGCAAGTTCAAAGGGCATCAGAACCTTGCACAACGTTGAAATCATTCTCCACTGCGCTTGAGACAGGTGCATTCCACCTACTATATCGTGCTCAATTGTATAGGCTTGAATGGCCTTTTGCTGCTCCTCCAACCTCTGAAGCATATAGAGGGTTGAATTCCACCTCGTTACCACTTCTTGCTTCAGATGATGGCAGGGCAGGTTCAGTAGTTTTTGGTGGTGCTCCAGTCTTCTGTACGTGGTGCCTGTACGCCGAAAGTGTCCCGCAATTCTTCTGGCCACCGACAGCATCTCTTGCACGCCCCTGTCGTTTTTAAAAAAATTCTGCACCACCAAATTCAAGGTATGTGCAAAACATGGGACGTGCTGGAATTTGCCCATATTTAATGCACACACAATATTGCTGGCGTTGTCCGATGCCACAAATCCACAGGAGAGTCCAATTGGGGTAAGCCATTCCGCGATGATCTTCCTCAGTTGCCGTAAGAGGTTTTCAGCTGTGTGCGTATTCTGGAAAGCGGTGATACAAAGCGTAGCCTGCCTAGGAAAGAGTTGGCGTTTGCGAGATGCTGCTACTGGTGCCGCCGCTGCTGTTCTTGCGGCGGGAGTCCATACATCTACCCAGTGGGCTGTCACAGTCATATAGTCCTGACCCTGCCCTGCTCCACTTGTCCACATGTCCGTGGTTAAGTGGACATTGGGTACAACTGCATTTTTTAGGACACTGGTGAGTCTTTTTCTGACGTCCGTGTACATTCTCGGTATCGCCTGCCTAGAGAAGTGGAACCTAGATGGTATTTGGTAACGGGGGCACACTGCCTCAATAAATTGTCTAATTCCCTGTGAACTAACGGCGGATACCGGACGCACGTCTAACACCAACATAGTTGTCAAGGCCTCAGTTATCCGCTTTGCAGCAGGATGACTGCTGTGATATTTCATCTTCCTCGCAAAGGACTGTTGGACAGTCAATTGCTTACTGGAAGTAGTACAAGTGGGCTTACGACTTCCCCTCTGGGATGACCATCGACTCCCAGCAGCAACAACAGCAGCGCCAGCAGCAGTAGGCGTTACACGCAAGGATGCATCGGAGGAATCCCAGGCAGGAGAGGACTCGTCAGAATTGCCAGTGACATGGCCTGCAGGACTATTGGCATTCCTGGGGAAGGAGGAAATTGACACTGAGGGAGTTGGTGGGGTGGTTTGCGTGAGCTTGGTTACAAGAGGAAGGGATTTACTGGTCAGTGGACTGCTTCCGCTGTCGCCCAAAGTTTTTGAACTTGTCACTGACTTATTATGAATGCGCTGCAGGTGACGTATAAGGGAGGATGTTCCGAGGTGGTTAACGTCCTTACCCCTACTTATTACAGCTTGACAAAGGCAACACACGGCTTGACACCTGTTGTCCGCTTTTCTGTTGAAATACCTCCACACTGAAGAGCTGATTTTTTTGGTATTTTCACCAGGCATGTCAACGGCCATATTCCTCCCACGGACAACAGGTGTCTCCCCGGGTGCCTGACTTAAACAAACCACCTCACCATCAGAATCCTCCTGGTCAATTTCCTCCCCAGCGCCAGCAACACCCATATCCTCCTCATCCTGGTGTACTTCAACATCTTCATCTTCAATCTGACTATCAGGAACTGGACTGCGGGTGCTCCTTCCAGCACTTGCAGGGGGCGTGCAAATGGTGGAAGGCGCATGCTCTTCACGTCCAGTGTTGGGAAGGTCAGGCATCGCAACCGACACAATTGGACTCTCCTTGTGGATTTGGGATTTCGAAGAACGCACAGTTCTTTGCGGTGCTTTTGCCAGCTTGAGTCTTTTCAGTTTTCTAGCGAGAGGCTGAGTGCTTCCATCCTCATGTGAAGCTGAACCACTAGCCATGAACATAGGCCAGGGCCTCAGCCGTTCCTTGCCACTCCGTGTGGTAAATGGCATATTGGCAAGTTTACGCTTCTCCTCCGACAATTTTATTTTAGGTTTTGGAGTCCTTTTTTTACTGATATTTGGTGTTTTGGATTTGACATGCTCTGTACTATGACATTGGGCATCGGCCTTGGCAGACGACGTTGCTGGCATTTCATCGTCTCGGCCATGACTAGTGGCAGCAGCTTCAGCACGAGGTGGAAGTGGATCTTGATCTTTCCCTAATTTTGGAACCTCAACATTTTTGTTCTCCATATTTTAATAGGCACAACTAAAAGGCACCTCAGGTAAACAATGGAGATGGATACTAGTATACAATTATGGACTGCCTGCCGAGTGCAGACACAGAGGTAGCCACAGCCGTGAACTACCGTACTGTACTGTGTCTGCTGCTAATATAGACTGGTTGATAAAGAGATGTCTATGTAACTATGTATGTATAAAGAAGAAAGAAAAAAAAACCACGGTTAGGTGGTATACAATTATGGACGGACTGCCTGCCGAGTGCAGACACAGAGGTAGCCACAGCCATGAACTACCGTACTGTACTGTGTCTGCTGCTAATAATATAGACTGGTTGATAAAGAGATGTCGTAGTAGTATGTATGTATAAAGAAGAAAGAAAAAAAAAACACGGTTAGGTGGTATACAATTATGGACGGACTGCCTGCCGAGTGCAGACACAGAGGTAGCCACAGCCGTGAACTACCGTACTGTACTGTGTCTGCTGCTAATATAGACTGGTTGATAAAGAGATGTCTATGTAACTATGTATGTATAAAGAAGAAAGAAAAAAAAACCACGGTTAGGTGGTATACAATTATGGACGGACTGCCTGCCGAGTGCAGACACAGAGGTAGCCACAGCCGTGAACTACCGTACTGTACTGTGTCTGCTGCTAATATAGACTGGTTGATAAAGAGATGTCTATGTAACTATGTATGTATAAAGAAGAAAGAAAAAAAAACCACGGTTAGGTGGTATACAATTATGGACGGACTGCCTGCCGAGTGCAGACACAGAGGTAGCCACAGCCGTGAACTACCGTACTGTACTGTGTCTGCTGCTAATATAGACTGGTTGATAAAGAGATGTCTATGTAACTATGTATGTATAAAGAAGAAAGAAAAAAAAAACCACGGTTAGGTGGTATACAATTATGGACGGACTGCCTGCCGAGTGCAGACACAGAGGTAGCCACAGCCGTGAACTACCGTACTGTACTGTGTCTGCTGCTAATATAGACTGGTTGATAAAGAGATGTCTATGTAACTATGTATGTATAAAGAAGAAAGAAAAAAAAACCACGGTTAGGTGGTATACAATTATGGACGGACTGCCTGCCGAGTGCAGACACAGAGGTAGCCACAGCCGTGAACTACCGTACTGTACTGTGTCTGCTGCTAATATAGACTGGTTGATAAAGAGATGTCGTAGTAGTATGTATGTATAAAGAAGAAAAAAAAACCACGGTTAGGTGGTATACAATTATGGACGGACTGCCTGCCGAGTGCAGACACAGAGGTAGCCACAGCCGTGAACTACCGTACTGTGTCTGCTGCGACTGGATGATAAATGATATAAAAAATATATATATATCACTACTGCAGCCGGACAGGTATATATTATATATTATATAATGACGGACCTGCTGGACACTGTCTGTCAGCAGAATGAGTTTTATTTTTATAGAATAAAAAAAACAACAACACACAAGTGAAGTCACACGACGAGTGTTTAACTTTTTCAGGCAATCACAATATAAGTATACTACTAACTATACTGGTGGTCAGTGTGGTCAGGTCACTGGTCAGTCACACTGGCAGTGGCACTCCTGCAGCAAAAGTGTGCACTGTTTAATTTTAATATAATATTATGTACTCCTGGCTCCTGCTATAACCTATAACTGGCACTGCAGTGCTCCCCAGTCTCCCCCACAATTATAAGCTGTGTGAGCTGAGCAGTCAGACAGATATATAATATATATAGATGATGCAGCACACTGGGCTGAGCCTGAGCAGTGCACACAGATATGGTATGTGACTGAGTCACTGTGTGTATCGCTTTTTTCAGGCAGAGAACGGATATATTAAATAAACTGCACTGTCTGGTGGTCACTCACTATATAATATTATGTACTCCTGGCTCCTGCTATAACCTATAACTGGCACTGCAGTGCTCCCCAGTCTCCCCCACAATTATAAGCTGTGTGAGCTGAGCAGTCAGACAGATATATAATATATATAGATGATGCAGCACACTGGGCTGAGCCTGAGCAGTGCACACAGATATGGTATGTGACTGAGTCACTGTGTGTATCGCTTTTTTCAGGCAGAGAACGGATATATTAAATAAACTGCACTGTCTGGTGGTCACTCACTAGTAAACTCTCTGCACTCTCTACACTTCTACAGTACTCCTCCTAGTCCTAAGCTCCAGTAAATCTCTCTCTTTTATAATCTAAATGGAGAGGACGCCAGCCACGTCCTCTCCCTATCAATCTCAATGCACGTGTGAAAATGGCGGCGACGCGCGGCTCCTTATATAGAATCCGAGTCTCGCGATAGAATCAGAGCCTCGCGAGAATCCGACAGCGTCATGATGACGTTCGGGCGCGCTCGGGTTAACCGAGCAAGGCGGGAAGATCCGAGTCGCTCGGACCCGTGAAAAAAAACATGAAGTTCGGGCGGGTTCGGATTCAGAGAAACCGAACCCGCTCATCTCTAGTATGTACAGTACCAGTCAAAAGTGTGGACACACCTTCTTATTCAATGGTTTTTATTTAAGTATTTTCTATATTGTAGATTAATACTGAAGACATCACAACTATGAAAGAACACATATGGAATTATGTTGTAAACATAAAAGTGTTACTGTACATCAAAATCTGTTTTATATTTTACATTCCTCAAAGTAGCCCCCCTTTTGCTTTGATGACAGCTTTCGTACACTCTTGGCATTCTCTCAATCAGCTTCATGAGGTAGTCTCCTGGAATGGTTTTCCAACAGTCTTGAAGGAGTTCCCAGAGGTGCGGAGCACTTATTGGCTGCTTTTCCTTCACTCTGCGGTCAAACTCATCCCAAACCATCTCAATTGGGTTTAGGTCAGGTGATTGAGGAGGCCAGGTCATCTGACACAGCACTCCATCATTTTCCTTCTTGGTCAAGTAGCCCTTATATTGCCTATAGGTGTGTTTGGGGTCATTGTCTTGTTGAAAAACAAATGATGGTCCCAGTAAGCGCAAACCAGATGGGATGGCATGGCGCTGCAGAATACTGTGGTAACCATGCTGGTTAAGTGTGCCTTGAATTTTGAATAAATCACCAACAGTGTCACCAGCAAAGCACCCCCACACCATCACACCTCCTCCTCCATGCTTCACAGTGGGAACCACACATGCAGAAACTAGAGATGAGTGGGTTCGGATGTAACGCCAGAATTAACGCCAGTTCGGTTTTATCCGGATTTTTCTTATTGGCTATCCCAAACACGTGATGTCCGTGACCCAATAAGATGGGGTTTTGAGAACCGAGTAAAACAGAACTCGCTCATCTCTAGCAGAAACCATCCGCTCACCTTCTCTGCGTCTCACAAAGTCACGGTGGTTGGAACCAAAAATCTCAGATTTGGACTCATCAGACTAAAGTACAGTTGTCCTCTTCTCTAATGTTCATTCCTTGTGTTTCTTGGCCCAAACAATTGTTGTAATATGTAGGTGGGAGTCTTCCTGTTGCTTCGTTTGGTACAGTGGCTGCCTCTTAATTTCACAAAAAGGATTTATCCCAACAAGTCCAAATTAGACTTGTTGGGATAGGCCAGTCTATAGTTTGCCAGTGACCATCTGGATGATCCAGAGGAGGACTGGGAGAATGTAATGTGGTCAGATGAGAGCAAAATCAAACTTTCTGCTGCAGGGTACACTGGGCTCCACAAGGATTAACATCAGGGTGTAGAGTAGGATCCGAGGCACCAATAGGCTCAAAGCTTTGACTGTTCCAAAATGCACAGCACCGCCTCCTCTATAACCCTGCCTCCATGCACAGGAGCTCAGTTTGTAAGTTGGTGCCATGCAGTAAGCAGCTAATCAACAGGGGGCTGCTTCTGCAGCCCATAGTATAAGCTAATTTCAGAAGAAAGAAGAAATCTGAAGACTTTAGGGGCTGCAGCTGTACTGTATGTCAGTTAGACATCCCCTGCTGCAGCTCCATCACTCCCCCAGCGGCGCTGTATACTCCCGTGCCCTGGTTGCCGGGTAACTACAGTGGAGGCTCCAGTGTCTGTCTTGGTCAGTCACACACTCGCCGCTGCCCTCCGGGATCGCATTGGCGGAGGTACAAGGGGAGGTAAGGGGTCTCTGGCCCGCTGTTATCGCGATCCAGCATGGCCCCTGTAAAGCACAGCCGCTCCACTAGCCATTGGGACACAGCACAGGTTAGTATGGACCCGCATACGGACATGCCTTTGCTGTTGATCCCTTTACTGAAAATACCAAAGGGCCGTGCTATGATCACTAAACAGGACAAGTATACATGTGGGTAATCCGTATCAAATCCACCTGAATATTATCTATATTGTCTGTGATGGAATTAATACGGATACTAACAGAGGTACTGACATACTCAATTATTAAGTCACGGTCTGTTATGCAATTACGCACTGAGAGATATATTATGCCACAAGGATTATATATGCTGAGATTTATATATATATTATGCGCTTCTCTCTCTCGCCAGTATTCTTTCTAGACCGTATACTAACCTGATTACAGGGAACCCGTGCATAAGACAGCCTCAGTGTTCATGTTCTATTCCAGCACAGAATAATTAATATAATGTCTAGAAACATGTTAGATTAATAAAACACAAACTGTTGACACAAGTCATGTAATATCGATCGTACATGATATCCAGGACATAGGACACAAGCGGACTCATCACACATATTTTACAAATACAATTGCCCTGTTCAGTGTGATAAGATCGCTCCTGCATATCTCTAGTAAAAGGATTATTAGTGTGGACGCGTTGATATACGTGTCCCTATCAGAGTGGTTACAGGGAATACGTATACAAAACGGTCCCTTATGATTTGATTGAGAATGACACAGTTTGACCCCGAGTAGGGATTAATTAAGGTCAGCGCACATATACTGATATTTAAGTTGGACTGGCCACGGATACTATATATATTGGAACCAGCCTCAATGACCAGCCATCTAACCGGACACTAGCCAGTCATATGAGATTAGTGTCGTATTGTGTTCATTGAACAACATATCATATGATCATATCCAGTGTGTCTCAATAATATCTATAGATAAAATACAGAGTGAGATATATACTAAACTCCCTCTGATAGGGATAAGACTTACTGAAGCAGCTTTTAAAAGCACCACTACTTATATAATGTACAAATATTCATGAATATGTGATCTCGCTGATGGGAGATATAACTACAGGAATGCTCACCGTAATAACCCATATGGGGGAATCAGAGGCTTGATACTAACAATAAGAGATGTATCAATAATATATCTGACTTTACACATACAAGCAATTGAGTGGCCGAATCACCATATGCTCAGTATTGTTTTTGAACCTGATATTGTATGTGAGAAGTTAGGAGAGGGCTGTTGTGCCCAAATAACTCCCAATATTACAAGAGAGAGGTAGATTCATTCTACATCCTGGAGTAATAAAACCTGATACCATTAGTTAAAGGTCTGTTATTGGATATCATGCTCAAAAAATCAATATACATTATATTACAGTGATAATGAAATTATAATAATATATTGTATATTGATATCACACTATATATTCTATCCACTGGAAGGTGGTTACTTTTGCTGGTCAGAACGTACTTTGAAACACACAGGATTCTCTGTCCTTCATCTGCAGGTGGAAGTAAGCAAGCTGGGCAGTAAGGAGGCAGAAGCTGCTTCTGTTACCATGGACCCTGGTCATGTAGGGCTGGGAGAGTCAGTAAGATTATGTAATACAGTAACCATCTTACAGGCAGCTGGTGAAGGGAGCAGAGAATGGGTGTTATGTGGCAGGAACGGGCTGGTTAGGTAACAGCCTGGCTGCTGCATTCTGTACAAGCTACAACCGGTGCAATTCTATTGCTGGGAGACCCAGGTAGAGGACATTGCAGTAGTCTATGTGTGATGATACAAGTGCATGTATGACTGTAGGTAGATCTTCTGAGGGAATTACGTGCTGGAGTCTGGCTATGTTCCTCAGATGAGGATCTGATTGTGGCTGATACCTGATGTCTAAGTGTCACTCCACCATCCAGGACACCAAGATTCCGCACATGATCAGCATTTTGTAACTCTGAATTCACAAGCATAAGTCTGGTTGGTTTGCAAAGCTGAGCTGTAGCCCTGCCCTTTGTTGGTGAGCTTCTATCACAAGGACCTGTTTCACCAGGACTGAGTCACAGCCAACTGGCATCACCCACACCTGGAGCTCAGCTAGACAACCATTTAGGATTGGTACTGGGTTCTCAGTCACTGGAGCAAAAGGCAGGTCATCTGTATAGCAGTGATAGATGAAGGGCATGACATCTGACTATTTCACCTGGCAGTAGCATGTGATAATGTCAATTATTATCTTAAAACATAAAGCTGTATACTATCACCTTGGAGCTGCTATGGCCGCCAGACCACGTGCACGTGCTACGCACTTTGTACGCTATTTGCGTACAGAGTCCCGCACGTGGGGGGTAATTCCAAGTTGATCGCAGCAGGAATTCTGTTAGCAATTGGGCAAAACCATGTGCACTGCAGGGGAGGCAGATATAACATGTGCAGAGAGAGTTAGATTTGGGTGTGGTGTGTTCAATCTGCAATCTAATTTGCAGTGTAAAAATAAAGCAGCCTGTATTTACCCTGCACAAAATAAATAAATTAACCCACCCAAATCTAACTCTCTCTGCAAATGTTAAATAGGCCACACCTGCAGTGCACATGGTTTTGCCCAACTGCTAAAAAATTTCCTGCTGCGATCAACTTGGAATTACCCCCGTGGTACGCACTTGGCATACACACGCTGCGCTGAGTGTACGGAATACACACAGCGGGCACACACACAGTTGATAACCTTTAAACCTTGTTAATTAAACACAGTAAGAATATGCTTATACTCTAAACCTTAGTAGTCAATGTAATGTAATGATGTAACGCTTAAAAACCTTAACAATGTCAATGCTGTTTGAGCGATTGAGACGCTAAGAAAGCCCTTTGCAGAAAAGTGAAAGCACAAGACCGGGTTTGGTTAAAACCTCAGCAGCTCTAACACCGCCGTGGATTATTCAGAGAAAAAGGGAAAAAATAATACAAGTTATACACTACAAGCTAACACAGAAATCTAACATAATAACAGAGAATAACATGAACAATGGCGAACAATGGCTACAGAGAAATATACATACGTGAGAATGTTTCGCCAGCGCAACCTGGAATCCAGTCCTCAGTTATCAGGGAGAAAGCCTTCAGAGTCTTGTCTGACCAAACCTGCTGCAAGCTCTATTTATTCACTAGCTCAAGACATAATACAATAGACACTGTGTGCTCTTCTTCCATTGGTTAGGGGGTGGGACATGTCCTGCACCAGGGACAATTGGTTAGTTCAAGAAGTGGGCGATGGCTAGGACTTGGGATGTGGAGTTCCCGACCCATAATCAGTTTAAACCCATCACATTAAATATAAATCTGGTATTGTTAATATCTTAATGAGGTAAGTTTTAACATTGTTCTTATTCCCACCAGATTAATGTTCATGTGACTCTGAACAATATGAACCCACACATGATATTACTATCTATTTCAATCTTCAAGATATTCATATATCCACATATTCATATATATATATGCCATAGACAAAAAACCTTACGGTTTCACATGTACCATTAAGGCTTCTTAGACATGATCGAAATTTCAGAAACCTGTTGTAACTCTTCCACTCAAACTCCAAAAAGCAATGAAATTCCGATCATTAAGGCTGACGCCTTAATGGACGTGTTCCTTGCGCAATACAGATATGGTATGCCATCACAGCCTGTGGGTAAGTGCAGATTCAGCACTCTCACAGAGTGAGACTGCTGTCACTCACACAATGGTGGAGCTGCTAATTCACAGATTTGTGTGCTCATTGGAATACACACATGCAGTCTATGCAACTGAAGGTCTGAGCAGTTTTGTGGTGCTCCCATCCCACACAGTGCCCACAACCATCCCATTCAGTCACCACAACAATCCCACCTTGTTACAACAGCTTCTCACTCCATACATCCATCTCACTTAGGGGTAAATTTACTAAGGTCCCGATTTTGACCGAGATGCCGTTTTTTCTTCAAAGTGTCATCTCGGTCATTTACTAAACTCAAATCACGGCAGTGATGAGGGCATTCGTATTTTTTTGGAAGTAGTTGTAAAAAAATACGAATGAATACACCATCGGTCAAAATACGCCAGCAAATTAGTAGAACTCGGTCATTTACTAAAAAGTGCAAATCTCAAAAGAGGAAAACACTGCCGTGAAAAATTACAAATCACAAAAAAGTGCTAAAAAAAAACAGACCTGCTTTTTATATCCGTGATTGGATAGGCATGCACGGATCCATGAGATCCGTGCATGTATATCAGTGGGAAGGGGTGGGAAAGTGGTTATTTTCCAAAAAAAAATTGCGTGGGGTCCCCCCCCCTAAGCATAACCAGCCTCGGGCTCTTTGAGCCGATCCTGGTTGCAAAAATATGGGTAAAAAAATGACAGGGGTTCCCCCATATTTAAGCAACCAGCATCGGGCTCTGCGCCTGGTCCTGGTTCCAAAAATACGGGGGGCAAAAAGAGTAGGGGTCCCCCGTATTTTTAAAACCAGCACCGGGCTCCACTAGCTGGACAGATAATGCCACAGCCGGGGGTCACTTTTATATAGTGCCCTGCGGCCGTGGCATCAAAAATCCAACTAGTCACCCCTGGCCTGAGCTTCAGTCTCATCTTGCCGATATATCCCTGTGTGTTGTCTGCTTCCTGGGATTCCCAATGCATTGGTAAACAAACGGTATCGAACAGACAATTGAAGGGACTTGATAGAAGGAGGCTTATCTCTGACACCCGCGGTAAAACAGTTAGTGTGCACCAAAGGCGCGTGCAAAAAATGAGGGCCGTGGCTTCATAGGGGAGGGGTGTGTCCACAGTTGTTCCCTATAGTAGCTGTGCCCCCAGTAGATTTGCCCAAAGTAGCTGTGCCCCCCAGTTGATTTTTCCCCAGTAGATATGACCCCAGTAGATTTGCTCCAAGTAGTTGTGCCCCCCAGTTGATTTTTCCCCAGTAGATATGACCCCAGTAGATTTGCGTCGAGTAGATTTGCCCCAGTAGTTATGCCCCCTGTCACTGTGCCCCCAGTAGTTGTGTCACTTAGTAGCCGCTTACAAACACACACATAAAAAAATACTTACCACTGCCCCGCTCCTGTTTCCCAACTGCTGCTGCTGCTTCATCCATCTGGCCTCCTGTGGCTCCTCTCTATGGGAGAGATGTCATGATGTCTCTCCCATAGCAGCGCCACACAGACACTAGAGGTCAATAATGACCTCTAGCATCTGACAAGTGCACCGCCTGCAGCGAACGCCCACACAGCCCACGGCATCTGCTGCAGCCGGGGAGCAAGGTGCGGGTAGGCGGCGGGCACCTGCAGGGTGACTGTGGCCGCAGCACTGCTTGCCCACACCAAGAACCGCAGGCACTGCTTGCCAGCACCAAGAACCGCTCCGGATCACAGAATATGTGTACTAAATATTCAGATAACAGTACACTTGCTCTTAACGAACGCTGTCTAACATGACATGTAGAATACGTAAGTGTCCTGTAAATGCACAGCGCTGATGAGACAGGTGGCTTTACAGAGGAGACAGAGCCCAGCAGTCCCAGGACAATCTCACTACATTGATTATGAAATGTTTGGAGAGAATTGTTCTGGCCCATCTGAAAAGCGTTCTACCATTGAGATTTTACCCCAATCAGTTTGCCTATCGTCCGAACAGATCATCTGAAGACTCAGCTCTTATGGTGCTTCACAGGGTACTCTGTCACCTTGAAAACAGAGACTCCTATGCTAGACTGTTATTCGTGGATTACAGTTCTGCCTTTAACAGGGTAATGCCGGCGGTGTTAATAAATAAGATTTTAGAGATCGGATATGACATGGCCATATGCAATTGGCTGTTGGATTTCCTGACGGATCGCCCGCAGTCAGACTGGGCTCTGACTTGTCTTTGGAATTGGTATTAAATGTAGGGGTTCCGCAGAGTTGGGTTTTAAGCTTTTTATACTCCTTGTATACCTCCGACTGTGAGTCTAATTCGGAACAATATCTGTGATAAAATATCTTGTTGCTTTGGATAGAGTGATTAAATCTGCAGAGAGGACCATTGGCCAACCTTTGCCTAGGTTGGCGGATGTACTCACTGCAAGGAGTCTGCTGAAGGCAATTAAGATGATTGAAGATAGGGGTCATCCTTGTAATGTGGTTTTTCCATCTTGCCATCGGGGAGACGTTATAGGTGTTTAGGATGTGGAACCAGCAGGTTGAGGAATAGCTTCTTCCCCTCTGTTATTATTGGCTTGAATTCTCAGCTTTGCTAATTTTATTTATGACAAAAAAACTGTATGTACTTCCACTATACATGTTCATGCTATAGTGACAATAAATTATTCTTAACAGAGCCACTCTGTGTAATGGTGCCCAAACGCTGATAGGCAGAGGGAGAGGGAGGGATGCAGCTCTAGGGTGGGAACATCTGCTGTAGATGGCGCCTGGGGCTGGGGGAGGGGCTACAGGTCAGAGCCTTATCCCCTCTGCTGGACTTCACCACCGGGTACTGTGGAGCCTAATATAAAAGGATTTGAATAAATCCGACCTGTGCCCCATGCCCCGGTGGATATAGTGGGGCCCTGCCCGGCCACAGTGTCCATGCCAGCGTCACGGTCCATCTCCTAAGACCGCGACCGGATCACGATTTTGGCGGGTCCCACCTGGGGGACCCTCTTACCTCCTCCCCTAGGAGAGCAGCAGCGCTGTGTGTGCCTGATGGGAACCGGTGCGCCTCCGCTGTAAGTACCCGGGAATTAGGCTGCGGGAGCATGCAGCGCTGTGGAGGGAGGTGATTGAGTCACAGCACAGAATGTCAGACTGACATTACTAGTGCTGTGACCCTTGAAGTCTTCTAAAAGCTCTTCGTCAGGTCTGTCTAGCGCAGCCCCACCTGTTAGTGACCTGCACTGCAGGCACCAACTTACAAACTGAGCTCCAGTGCCTGGAGGCGGGGCTATAGAGGAGGCAGTGCGGTGCATCCTGGGAACAGTCAAAGTTTTAGCCTGCTGGTGCCTCGGATCAAGATCCAACTCTACACCCCGATGTTATTCCCTGTGGAATACCAGTGTACCCCGCTGCAGCAATACTTTTACTGACATACAAGGCTATTAACCAAACTGCAGCAAAATACATCTCTTCACTCATCTCAAAATTTTTACCTACCCGTCCTCTCCGCTCTGCACAAGATCTGCGTCTCTCATCCACACGCATTACTTGTTCACACTCAGGGGTGTCGGAATGGGGGGGCAACTCACTCCCCCCAAACATGGGAGAGGCATCAATACTGGGGCAGAGGAGCGGCGGGCAGCTAGGTGTGACGCACATGTGTACTAGCGCCTCTGCCCCCGCTCATGCTGGCACTGGGAGTGCTGTGGTTGGACACCTCCTTGCGCATCTGCGGACAGCTCTGTATCCTCCTCAGTGCTGATTAAGGGGGGTCCCAGGGGGTAAGTACCCTGGGACCTACTCTCTAAGAGCTCCCCGGAGCTGCTGTATAGGGATCATCCAGCAGACTCCCAGCAGCAGCAGCGGAAGCTGTTGTTGGAGCTGCTGCTGACGGTGGAGCCTGGCGGAAAGGAGAATCATCCCGATGCCGGCCCTGTACCCGCCGCGGGAGGCAGCGCTGTGATCCGGTGCTACTGCAGCACCGGTGACTACAAGAAGACGCCGGCGCTGTGCATTTGACATTGGGGCTGTGGAGGAGGAGTGCGGGAAGCTGCCTGACTTTGGGTGCACTCCAGTCAGCAGAGGTCAGTGTATGAGGACACGGGGGAGGGGGGTTCATTAAATATATTCTATAAGTGATAGTGAGTGCTGTTAATGAAATATATACAAGGTGGGGAGGAGGTGGGATCATTAAATATTTAATCTGTGGGGGATCATATGTAAGGGATGGGGTGTTCGTTAGGGGGCTGATGTGCTGAGAGTGTGTGTGTGTGTGTGTGTGTGTGTGTGTATATATATACACACACACATATATGGACTTGGACAGACTTTACAGACACACATGTATATATAATAGGAAGACATGGGGACATATAGGGGGTCATTCCGAGTTGATTGTAGCAGCTACGATCATGCACACTGACATGTGGGGGGACGCCGCATGTTAGCCCCCCCCTCCACAGAAGTGCAGAGGTGTCACACAGCGGCGATGCCTTTGCACTTCAAGAGCAGCTCCCGACCAGCGCAGATTTAGCGTGCTGGCTGGGAGCTACTCATCGCTCCCCAGCCCGCATCGGCTGCATGTGACGTCACACAGCCACCGCTGCCTTCCCCTGTAACGGTCAACGCTGCTCCCGCCCAGCGACCGCCTCAGCCTCAGAGGTGATCGCTAGGCAACGACGGCTGCCATGCCCCAGCACACTGTGGTACCGGCGCATGCGCAATTCTGACCCGATCGCTGCGCTGCAACAAACTGCAGCGAGCGATTGGGTCGGAATGACCCCCATAGTACACATAATAGAATATATATATATATGCATAAAGATGACCGCTTGCCCTCTGTAGACACCCTATATTTCTATGTTTCGGCCTTGCGCCCATTATCAATCAAAATATTGTGCCTGCCGATGGATGCAAGACCGAAATGTATGAATAAAGGACTTTTTTAAACTGGTAACAAGTCTGCAGAATGCAAACTGTCATCTCTATGCCCTAGGAGGGCACCGTAGCAAGTATACCTGTCACCACTTGTGAGTGCCAGACTCATGGAGCTGGTTTTATATAGCGCTAGAAGGCTTCTGTGGTCCTTTAGCTTCTGAAAAGTCTGTGAGTGCCGCCAATTTTTGTTTGTATATATATATATTTACAGATGAGTGGATCAGTGCGCTCGTCAATTTTACGTAATATCTCACTGTAAAAAGTGCAATCTGCAGTCCAGAATAAATAGGTCAAATGACCAGTCCAGTAAGTAAGTTTTGTTCAACTAGTTCAAGGTTTGATTAGTCAAAAAGTCCACACTCTCCCCGTTTTAACGGGTGGCTGCTCAGTTCTTCAAAATGTGCCACTAGGTATTCGTGACCCAAACGGAAATCTGAAAGTAGAGGAAGAAACAACAGAGCGCCTATAGTGTAGTATCCTTTAGTGAAATTTTTGTCACACGCAAGAATAATATTGCGTACCGGATTACGGCTTGACACAATGCCTGTCGATCCCCTGGTCTTTTGAGTCCAATCTTCTGTCGGAGTCTATATAGAGTCAGGAGACAAGGAATCGCTATATAGCGTAGTAATTTACTCAGTAAGTATGGTCAGGTTTAGTATGTCACATAAGCTTACATGCGTACCAGATACAGCAATGATTCATGCATATCAGTATTGGTGTATATTATCTTGGTCCTTCTCAGAGTGATGTTTTCATAGGATAGCCTGGATTCAGTAAGAGTACTGGACACATCCACTGCCTGTAGTATGTGACATACTAAACCTGACCATACTTACTGAGTAAATTACTACGCTATATAGCGATTCCTTGTCTCCTGACTCTATATAGACTCCGACAGAAGATTGGACTCAAAAGACCAGGGGATCGACAGGCATTGTGTCAAGCCGTAATCCGGTACGCAATATTATTCTTGCGTGTGACAAAAATTTCACTAAAGGATACTACAACTATAGGCGCTCTGTTGTTTCTTCCTCTACTTTTATATATATATATATATATATCCTGCAAATGCCCGCAGGGTGTCTCTGTGAAAAATGGAAAAGGGGAAGCCAGATGATGGAGAACTGGCGGCAGATGCTTCCCGACCAGATATCATGCACAAGAACCTGCTGCTGGTGGTGCTCTGCCTGATGTTTGGCGTGGAGGTCAGCTTTAAAGTTGACACAAAGATGTAAATTACCTGCTGAACCTCTGTCATCTAGTCACCATGTTGCAGTTACTAATAATAGCAATGCCCCCACACATCTTCCTGTCATATACCTGTTGAACCCCTGTCTGTGTTTACAGGTTGGGGCTGATATGCCGATGTTCCCAATAGTTAGAATCCCGACGGGAAGAAAAGTATGTTTACCCTACCCCTCAACCCTCCCTTTTAGCAGCCTAATCCTAACCCATAACCCCCCCAACCTGCTGCAGCCTAACTCTAACCCTCCCCAATGGTGCCTATACCTAACCCCACCCCGCAGCCTAATCCTCCCCAGCGGTGCCTAACCCTAACCTCCCCTTCCCGCAGCCTAATCCTCCCCAGGGGTGCCTAACCCTAACCTCCCCAACCTGCTGCAGCCTAACTCTAACCCTCCCCAATGGTGCCTATACCTAACCCCACCCCGCAGCCTAATCCTCCCCAGGGGTGCCTAACCCTAACCTCCCCTTCCCGCAGCCTAATCCTCCCCAGGGGTGCCTAACCCTAACCTCCCCAACCTGCTGCAGCCTATCTCTAACCCTCCCCAATGGTGCCTATACCTAACCCCACCCCACAGCCTAATCCTCCTCAGGGGTGCCTAACCCTAACCTCCCCAACCTGCTGCAGCCTAACTCTAACCCTCCCCAATGGTGCCTATACCTAACCCCACCCCACAGCCTAATCCTCCCCAGGGGTGCCTAACCCATAACCCCCCCAACCTGCTGCAGCCTAACTCTAACCCTCCCCAATGGTGCCTATACCTAACCCCACCCCGCAGCCTAATCCTCCCCAGGGGTGCCTAACCCTAACCTCCCCAACCTGCTGCAGCCTATCTCTAACCCTCCCCAATGGTGCCTATACCTAACCCCACCCCACAGCCTAATCCTCCTCAGGGGTGCCTAACCCTAACCTCCCCTTCCCGCAGCCTAACCCTCCCCAGCGGTGCCTAACCCTAACCCCCCCCCCTTCCCACAGCCTAAACCTAACCCCCCCTCGCAACCTAAACCTAACCTCCTCCAACCCCCCACTTTCACCCTCTGCAGCTTACTTCTCCGGGGGCCCACCACACAGACATCCAGGATCCTGGCGGTCCGTATTCCGGCACCGGGATTGTAATCTTATTCGGAATACCAACACTAGCATTCCAAGCAGTGTCGGACTCCAGTGTAGGTATTTACACTGTCAGGATCCTCACCGGATCCCGTGCTTACCATGTTGCTGATAATGCTAATAATCTTAATGATGCACCGACACGTATGACCGGAGACAGTGTACGTCTGAGCGTCCGATGACGTACGTTTCATGTTTGCTTGATCACATCGGTGCCTGGGTTTTAAAATGATATACTTGGTTATAGGAAAACATTTCCTCTCAATATCAATATTATTACATATGTGCTGAATTGTACATATATGTTTCTTTGTGCCTGTGAGAACGATCCCACTGTTATACATTATAGGTAGTAACACTGTCTTAACGTGTGATCCGCTACGGGTAGTAACAAAGTGGTCATTGTAAGACATAGTGGTACCAGAAAAGGCCACTTAGGTTGTATGCAGTAGTAACACTCTGCAGGGAGCACTTAGTTTGTATGCAGTAGTAACGCTCTGCAGGGAGCACTTAGGTTGTATGCAGTAGTAACGCTCTGCAGGGAGCACTTAGGTTGTATGCAGTAGTAACGCTCTGCAGGGAGCACTTAGGTTGTATGCAGTAGTAACGCTCTGCAGGGAGCACTCTTAGGTTGTATGCAGTAGTAACGCTCTGCAGGGAGCACTTAGGTTGTATGCAGTAGTAACGCTCTGCAGGGAGCACTTAGGTTGTATGCAGTAGTAACCCTCTGCAGGGTGCACTTAGGTTATATGCAGTAGTGACGCTCTGCATGGAGCACTTAGGTTGTATGCAGTAGTAACGCTCTGCATGGAGCACTTAGGGTGTATACAGTAGTAACGCTCTGCAGGGAGCACTTAGGTTGTAAGCAGTAGTAACGCTCTGCAGGGAGCACTTAGGTTGTAAGCAGTAGTAACGCTCTGCAGGGAGCTCTTAGGTTGTATGCAGTAGTAACGCTCTGCAGGGAGCACTTAGGTTGTATGCAGTAGTAACGCTCTTCAGGGAGCACTTAGGTTGTATGCAGTAGTAACGCTCTGCAGGGAGCACTCTTAGGTTGTATGCAGTAGTAACGCTCTGCAGGGAGCACTTAGGTTGTATGCAGTAGTAACGCTCTGCAGGGAGCACTTAGGTTGTATGCAGTAGTGACGCTCTGCATGGAGCACTTAGGGTGTATGCAGTAGTAACGCTCTGCAGGGAGCACTTAGGTTGTATGCAGTAGTAACGCTCTGCAGGGAGCACTTAGGTTGTATGCAGTAGTAACGCTCTGCAGGGAGCACTTAGGTTGTATGCAGTAGTAACGCTCTGCATGGAGCACTTAGGTTGTATGCAGTAGTAACGCTCTGCAGGGAGCACTTAGTTTGTATGCAGTAGTAACCCTCTGCAGGGAGCACTTAGGTTGTATGCAGTAGTAACGCTCTGCAGGGAGCACTTATGCTGTATGCAGTAGTAACGCTCTACAGGGAGCACTTAGGTTGTATGCAGTAGTAACGCTCTGCAGGGAGCACTTAGTTTGTATGCAGTAGTAACCCTCTGCAGGGAGCACTTAGGTTGTATGCAGTAGTAACGCTCTGCAGGGAGCACTTATGCTGTATGCAGTAGTAACGCTCTACAGGGAGCACTTAGGTTGTATGCAGTAGTAACGCTCTGCAGGGAGCACTTAGTTTGTATGCAGTAGTAACGCTCTGCAGGGAGCACTTAGTTTGTATGCAGTAGTAACCCTCTGCAGGGAGCACTTAGGTTGTATGCAGTAGTAACGCTCTGCAGGGAGCACCTAGGTTGTATGTAGTAGTAACACTCTGCAGGGAGCACTTAGGTTGTATGCAGTAGTTATGCTCTGCAGGGAGCACTTAGGTTGTATACAGTAGTAACGCTCTGCAGGAAGCACTTAGGTTGTACGCAGTAGTAACGCTCTGCAGGGAGCACTTAGGTTGTATGCAGTAGTAACGCTCTGCAGGGAGCACTTAGGTTGTATGTAGTAGTAACACTCTGCAGGGAGCACTTAGGTTGTACGCAGTAGTAACGCTCTGCAGGGAGCACTTAGGTTGTATGCAGTAGTGACGCTCTGCATGGAGCACTTAGGTTGTATGCAGTAGTAACGCTCTGCAGGGAGCACTTAGGTTGTATGCAGTAGTAACGCTCTGCAGGGAGCACTTAGGTTGTATGCAGTAGTAACGCTCTGCATGGAGCACTTAGGTTGTATGCAGTAGTAACGCTCTGCAGGGAGCACTTAGTTTGTATGCAGTAGTAACCCTCTGCAGGGAGCACTTAGGTTGTATGCAGTAGTAACGCTCTGCAGGGAGCACTTATGCTGTATGCAGTAGTAACGCTCTGCAGGGAGCACTTAGGTTGTATGCAGTAGTAACGCTCTGCAGGGAGCACTTAGTTTGTATGCAGTAGTAACACTCTGCAGGAAGCACTTAGGTTGTACGCAGTAGTAACGCTCTGCAGGGAGCACTTAGGTTGTATGCAGTAGTAACGCTCTGCAGGGAGCACTTAGGTTGTATGTAGTAGTAACACTCTGCAGGGAGCACTTAGGTTGTACGCAGTAGTAACGCTCTGCAGGGAGCACTTAGGTTGTATGCAGTAGTGACGCTCTGCATGGAGCACTTAGGTTGTATGCAGTAGTAACGCTCTGCAGGGAGCACTTAGGTTGTATGCAGTAGTAACGCTCTGCAGGGAGCACTTAGGTTGTATGCAGTAGTAACGCTCTGCAGGGAGCACTTAGGTTGTATGCAGTAGTAACCCTCTGCAGGGAGCACTTAGGTTGTATGCAGTAGTAACGCTCTGCAGGGAGCACTTAGGATGCATGCAGTAGTAACACTCTGCAGGGAGCACTTAGGTTGTATGCAGTAGTAACGCTCTGCAGGGAGCACTTAGTTTGTATGCAGTAGTAACACTGCAGGGAGCACTTAGGTTGTATGCAGTAGTAACGCTCTGCAGGGAGCACTTAGGTTGTATGCAGTAGTAACGCTCTGCAGGGAGCACTTAGGGTGTATGCAGTAGTAACACTGCAGGGAGCACTTAGGTTGTATGCAGTAGTAACGCTCTGCAGGGAGCACTTAGTTTGTATGCAGTAGTAACGCTCTGCAGGGAGCACTTAGGTTGTATGCAGTAGTAACCCTCTGCAGGGAGCACTTAGGTTGTATGCAGTAGTAACGCTCTGCAGGGAGCACTTAGTTTGTATGCAGTAGTAACGCTCTGCAGGGAGCACTTAGGTTGTATGCAGTAGTAACGCTCTGCAGGGAGCACTTAGGTTGTATGCAGTAGTAACGCTCTGCAGGGAGCACTTAGGTTGTATGCAGTAGTAACGCTCTGCAGGGAGCACTTAGGTTGTATGCAGTAGTAACGCTCTGCAGGGAGCACTTAGGTTGTATGCAGTAGTAACCCTCTGCAGGGAGCACTTAGGGTGTATGCAGTAGTAACGCTCTGCAGGGAGCACTTAGGTTGTATGCAGTAGTAACGCTCTGCAGGGAGCACTTAGGTTGTATGCAGTAGTGACACTCTGCAGGGAGCACTTAGGTTGTATGCAGTAGTAACGCTCTGCAGGGAGCACTTAGATTGTATGCAGTAGTAACGCTCTGCAGGGAGCACTTAGATTGTATGCAGTAGTAACGCTCTGCAGGGAGCACTTAGGTTGTATGCAGTAGTAACGCTCTGCAGGGAGCACTTAGATTGTATGCAGTAGTAACGCTCTGCAGGGAGCACTTAGGTTGTATGCAGTAGTAACGCTCTGCAGGGAGCACTTAGGTTGTATGCAGTAGTATCGCTCTGCAGGGAGCACTTAGGTTGTATGTAGTAACGCTCTGCAGGGAGCACTTAGGTTGTATGCAGTAGTAACGCTCTGCAGGGAGCACTTAGATTGTATGCAGTAGTAACCCTCTGCAGGGAGCACTTAGGTTGTATGCAGTAGTAACGCTCTGCAGGGAGCACTTAGGTTGTATGCAGTAGTAACCCTCTGCAGGGAGCACTTAGGTTGTATGCAGTAGTAACGCTCTGCAGGGAGCACTTAGATTGTATGCAGTAGTAACGCTCTGCAGGGAGCACTTAGGTTGTATGCAGTAGTAACGCTCTGCAGGGAGCACTTAGGTTGTATGCAGTAGTAATGCTCTGCAGGGAGCACTTAGGTTGTATGCAGTAGTAACACTGCAGGGAGCACTTAGTTTGTATGCAGTAGTAACGCTCTGCAGGGAGCACTTAGGTTGTACGCAGTAGTAACGCTCTGCAGGGAGCACTTAGGTTGTATGCGGTAGTAACGCTCTGCAGGGAGCACTTAGGTTGTATGCAGTAGTAACACTCTGCAGGGAGCACTTAGGTTGTACGCAGTAGTAACGCTCTGCAGGGAGCACTTAGGTTGTATGCAGTAGTAACGCTCTGCAGGGAGCACTTAGGTTGTATGCTGTAGTAACACTCTGCAGGGAGCACTTAGGTTGTACGCAGTAGTAACGCTCTGCAGGGAGCACTTAGGTTGTATGCAGTAGTGACGCTCTGCATGGAGCACTTAGGGTGTATGCAGTAGTAACGCTCTGCAGGGAGCACTTAGGTTGTATGCAGTAGTGACGCTCTGCATGGAGCACTTAGGTTGTATGCAGTAGTGACGCTCTGCATGGAGCACTTAGGTTGTATGCAGTAGTAACGCTCTGCAGGGAGCACTTAGATTGTATGCAGTAGTGACGCTCTGCATGGAGCACTTAGGTTGTATGCAGTAGTGACGCTCTGCATGGAGCACTTAGGGTGTATGCAGTAGTAACGCTCTGCAGAGAGCACTTAGGTTGTATGCAGTAGTAACGCTCTGCAGAGAGCACTTAGGTTGTATGCAGTAGTAACACTGCAGGGAGCACTTAGTTTGTATGCAGTAGTAACACTCTGCAGGGAGCACTTAGGTTGTATGCAGTAGTAACGCTCTGCAGGGAGCACTTAGGTTGTATGCAGTAGTAACGCTCTGCAGGGAGCACTTAGGTTGTATGCAGTAGTAACACTGCAGGGAGCACTTAGGTTGTATGCAGTAGTAACGCTCTGCAGGGAGCACTTAGGTTGTATGCAGTAGTAACGCTCTGCAGGGCGCACTTAGGTTGTATGCAGTAGTAACGCTCTGCAGGGAGCACTTAGGTTGTATGCAGTAGTAACCCTCTGCAGGGAGCACTTAGGTTGTATGCAGTAGTAACGCTCTGCAGGGAGCACTTAGGTTGTATGCAGTAGTAACGCTCTGCAGGGAGCACTTAGGTTGTATGCAGTAGTAACGCTCTGCAGGGAGCACTTAGGTTGTATGCAGTAACGCTCTGCAGGGAGCACTTAGGTTGTATGCAGTAGTAACCCTCTGCAGGGAGCACTTAGGTTGTATGCAGTAGTAACGCTCTGCAGGGAGCACTTAGGTTGCATGCAGTAGTGACGCTCTGCATGGAGCACTTAGGTTGTATGCAGTAGTAACGCTCTGCAGGGAGCACTTAGATTGTATGCAGTAGTAACGCTCTGCAGGGAGCACTTAGGTTGTATGCAGTAGTAACACTGCAGGGAGCACTTAGGTTGTATGCAGTAGTAACGCTCTGCAGGGAGCACTTAGGTTGTATGCAGTAGTAACGCTCTGCAGGGCGCACTTAGGTTGTATGCAGTAGTAACGCTCTGCAGGGAGCACTTAGGTTGTATGCAGTAGTAACGCTCTGCAGGGAGCACTTAGGTTGTATGCAGTAGTAACACTGCAGGGAGCACTTAGGTTGTATGCAGTAGTAACGCTCTGCAGGGAGCACTTAGGTTGTATGCAGTAGTAACGCTCTGCAGGGCGCACTTAGGTTGTATGCAGTAGTAACGCTCTGCAGGGAGCACTTAGGTTGTATGCAGTAGTAACCCTCTGCAGGGAGCACTTAGGTTGTATGCAGTAGTAACGCTCTGCAGGGAGCACTTAGGTTGTATGCAGTAGTAACGCTCTGCAGGGAGCACTTAGGTTGTATGCAGTAGTAACGCTCTGCAGGGAGCACTTAGGTTGTATGCAGTAACGCTCTGCAGGGAGCACTTAGGTTGTATGCAGTAGTAACCCTCTGCAGGGAGCACTTAGGTTGTATGCAGTAGTAACGCTCTGCAGGGAGCACTTAGGTTGCATGCAGTAGTGACGCTCTGCATGGAGCACTTAGGTTGTATGCAGTAGTAACGCTCTGCAGGGAGCACTTAGATTGTATGCAGTAGTAACGCTCTGCAGGGAGCACTTAGGTTGTATGCAGTAGTGACGCTCTGCATGGAGCACTTAGGGTGTATGCAGTAGTAACGCTCTGCAGGGAGCACTTAGGTTGTATGCAGTAGTGACGCTCTGCATGGAGCACTTAGGGTGTATGCAGTAGTAACGCTCTCCAGGGAGCACTTAGGTTGTATGCAGTAGTAACGCTCTGCAGGGAGCACTTAGATTGTATGCAGTAGTAACGCTCTGCAGGGAGCACTTAGGTTGTATGCAGTAGTAACTCTCTGCAGGGAGCACTTAGGTTGTATGCAGTAGTAACACTCTGCAGGGAGCACTTAGGGTGTATGCAGTAGTAACGCTCTGCATGGGGCACTTATGTTGTATGCAGTAGTAACGCTCTGCAGGGAGCACTTAGGTTGTATGCAGTAGTAATGCTCTGCAGGGAGCACTTAGGTTGTATGCAGTAGTAACGCTCTGCAGGGAGCACTTAAGTTGTATGCAGTAGTAACGCTCTACAGGGAGCACTTAGGTTGTATGCAGTAGTAACGCTCTGCAGGGAGCACTTAGGTTGTATGCAGTAGTAACGCTCTGCAGGGAGCACTTAGGTTGTATGCAGTAGTAACACTCTGCAGGAAGCACTTAGGTTGTATGCAGTAGTAACGCTCTGCAGGGAGCACTTAGGTTGTATGCAGTAGTAACGCTCTGCAGGGAGCACTTAGGTTGTATGCAGTAGTAATGCTCTGCAGGGAGCACTTAGGTTGTATGCAGTAGTAACGCTCTGCAGGGAGCACTTAGGTTGTATGCAGTAGTAATGCT